>NC_089282.1:17997211-18297211 GCF_963678975.1 Dysidea avara | reverse complement strand
CACAGTAACACCGTCAACGTTTCAGTATGAACATGAAACTGATCAAATTGTAATGTGCATACAGACTGAGAGTCTCTTAATATGAGCTATAATTTACATTACTGGTGCCTTTAATAGCTGTCAAGTTCAGTGCAAGGATTGTTGTTATACACTTGACTGCATTATTAGAGTATTTACATGACTGCTCTATTAGAGTATTTAATCTGGATAACCCGCCCACGTACAATAATCATGGAGCGAAAGAAGCCACCTTGCTACAAAGTCATCAGCCCAGATTAAGCTTCCTGGTCTATACTGAGTTTAATAAAGACAAATTCTATTAGCCACAAGTAGCACACATCAAAAAATCTAACTTTGAGTGTGATCTGGTATGGCTTCTCGAGCGTAATGGCGATTTGGCAAAAAGAAACGGCCCGGTTTAGGCTGTTTCCATCCGGAAACAAAATCAAAAATAGGTCATGGACACTCACAATGATCCATTCAGCAAGCCTTGCTACTTTTTATCCCAGGATTCTCCTTGTAAACTTTGCTATGCCTGTGAAAGAGAGAGAAACCATCATTATAATGATGAACAAATTAAATGTACATAAGTTAAATTGCATGTGAGGCCTCGGGAAACATGCGACCACAAAGTGAATCACCACAACAGAATCACGCCGTGGGCATGGCAAGGCAAAAAAAAAAAAAAAGTAGCTATTACAATACAAAAATGAAGAATAAAAGAGCCTATCATTAGTTTGTGTACCACTCCTTACAGTTTCTTGCCAGAAATATCCTCTGAGAAGCAGAAATACTGGCAAAGGCAGCATCATCCAACCAATTCTTGACAGCAGACTTTGGAGAATCAATATCGGGGTGAACAAACTTTAAAAGATTGAGTAAATTCTTGATAGAGAAAACTTGATAGTGGCCCAGTACTGTTATTTCAATAGTGTCATAATAATTAGTAACATTCAAGCGGTCAAACTCAGCCAACAGCTGGAGATATTCTGGTTTTTTCTGCTTTCGTGCACGAGCAGACTCGATATGATGGTTAGAGTCCAGAGGGAAAGTTAATTCCAACAAAGCAACAGATGAACTCTGAGAATTATATAACACAATGTCTGGACGATATGATGTAATAAGCAGACTAGATGGAATTGTTGACTGGGGGCAATGGTTTGCATGGAAATTAGGAAGATCTGCAAATACTTGAACATGTGGGGTGCCAGCAAAGAATTCAGTAAGCTTAGTGGTCAGTACGAAAAGAACTTGGTCATGACGATAAGTATACCGTGATTGATTGAGTGCTGCAGGGCAGCTACTTAACACATGAGCAGTTGTAGGGCGCTGAGAATCACAAAGAGCACACTTAGCTTCAGATTGAATAGACCATCTCAATAAATTAACAGCAGTGGGTAGAGTATCAGATGCAGCACGAAGGAGAAAAGATAATTGACCAGGGTGAAAACCCATTACCAGTCTGTTCCAAGTTCTACAGGAAGTTTCTAACTCAGCTGAGTTCTGAAATTTGGATTGGACAGATAGAGATTGTAAATGGTCTTCACACTGCATCTTGGTATGTTCCCTTAACTGCTTCTTAGCCGTAACATACAGTGATCGGGCCGATGGGAAAGCAGATAATTGCTTCTTAGCAGAAGACAAGATGGAACAGTCAGTATCTTGGATTTGCAGTGCAGCACTCCCAAGTTGCAGCTGCAAGTTTAGTTCCTGAAGCCGCAAGTCAGAGGAAGAGCTGACACAAGCTAATAGACTCAGTTTTGCCTCCCTTGAGACATGAGAAATACTTGGGCAGCATACATCAGGATAGTAAAGAATAACACGTGTGGCACTTCGAGGCAAATTAAGCCATTTCTTTAGAAACCGAGTAGCAATAGATTCTGACTTAGAGATAGATCCATTAGAGACAGCATCAACACATAAATGAAACTTGAGCAAGGATATTGTATAGTTTCTGTAAATCCATAGCTTATACTCACCACGGATGGGGAGTGAGTCGGTTGCAGTAAGAAGATTATAATATTATGAATAATAATAAGAAGAAGAATAATATGAACAAACGGGCATATTTCAGTTTTGTCTGAAATACACATACTGTTTCCTTTTCACTTGATACTTACTACTGGACCTATACTCATTGCAAAGAACCACCAGAGGGTTGTTTTGAGTTGAAGGATGCTTTTCAAGGTGGTTTTTAGGTGTGCGTTCTATGCAAAAAACATGGGCGATCCCTATTATGAACCCACTATCGTGGTTCATGATAATTTTAATATACTAGTTTGTTTAGTTTTTTTTGTTAAGACATAACTATAGCCAGCTATAAACATGTGATTGTTCTATTAAGGTGACTGCTGTGTTAGAGTATCTCGAGTCAGCCTGCAAAGATGTGCGCTTGCCCAAAAAGGGGCGTGGTTTCGGTCGATTATAGAAATCTCGAGTCAGCCTTCCAAACTGAAGGTGTGTGATCACTGAAATACAGCTAGTGCAAAAGGGGTGTGTTATCGTGGTTTTAATCGATAGATCGATAATATTTTAACAACTGAAAAAACAACAGTGCAGGTCTCGTACACTACCAGGAATAGCCTATCGCTTCGAGTTGAAAGGGGGCGTATCCCTACACGAACGAAAATGAAGAATAGCTTTGAGGCTTTGTCAAGAGAATTTGTGGGAAAAAACACGATAGTCAAACTATAAAACAGTTTAGAAGATACTTCTGTGCGTAATATGTTGGTAAATGTGGTTTGTTTAACAAGCACTTCCTTAGCAATGCATAGCAACGTAATTGAACAAATTACGGAAATTTCATGAATTACAAAATACGAGAATTAGCTAATAATATTATTGCACAACCCAAAACTACCCTATTGTAAAATAGTAGTACATAGTTGGTGAATTCATAGTAGCATATACTATCTATGGTTAATCCCAGATGAGTTAGCTAGCTACATGGCGCCTGGTTTTTAGAAGTAGCACAACATCAACTTGTTACAAGCTAGTACAAAAGCACTGTGGATCATCACCTGATGTACATAATTTCTGTACTTTAAACTAGCATGGTGGGAGTGACTATAGAGTTAAGATTTGTATGTCAGGTGATGCTGTTGCTTTAATGTGAGGAATGGTGCAGTACTATAAATCACAACTAAAGTTCCCTCCCAGCATTAATTACTGGCAAGCACAGTTGTCGTTTTGTTTCTCATTCCAATTAAGGAGAATAAAATGTATAATGGACATCTGAACTATGGAGCGATTATGCAAAAATTACACCAGTTTCATTTTAGACGATACCCACTTTGCAGTAGTGAGTTACCATAAGCTGGGGGCTGTGCCCTCAGCCACTGAGAGACTTTCAATACTTTGAAGAATGAAAACCCAGCAAATTGCAATATTTTATCTAAAAAAGTACATTAATTATAATGCATATAAGTCACCCTGGGATACTAGATAAAGCTATAATATACACCTGTAGTGGAAACAGACAGTATAACATATATAGAGACACATATAGTAATCTGTAAGTGATAGTTATCTCACTGGTATAGGAGCAATGAATCCACTGATACAAATGATAATCAAAACATTATAACTATACAAATATACATAGCATGAATTCATTTTACATAATAAATTACTGGAGTTCTACTGCACACCAAAGCTACAGCAGCATAAGGTCAAGCTCAATTTTGCATATAATGTTAGAATGTCTGAAAAACTTCATAATCTTATAGTCTTATAGATATAATCTACATGCATGTTCTATTTAGGGTATACCGGACTGCTCTATTAGAGTATATACCTGACTGCTCTATTAGAGTTTATTGATCTTTTGAAGAGGGATCATGGTACCTCTGTAAATCCTTCCCTGAGAGATGAATGCAAGCTTTATCAATTACACTATATTACTCACTCATTTTGTCCTGCCGCACTAAATGATGTGTTAGGGTCCTGCTTGCAGAAGTCTAAATTTTACGGGGGGGTTCCTGAACCCCTTGGAACCCCCCTCCTTACGCACCTGTAGAGAAGTGACTTTTTGTTCGTCTTTTCTGTTGAATGGCTACATAAAAATTATACCGAGATTTTAGAGGCATGTGACTTAAGCACAAGTCACATGACCTCATGGGGTTGGGTTATTGTTTCTGCTTGCACATGGCCCCAGTTGCCAAAATTTAGCTGTTCCGGGTTGATCCGGCATTCCAGCTTTTCCATACTCCCACACTAAACGGTGTATTAGGGTCCTGCTTGCAGAAGTCTAAATTTTACAGGGGGTTCCTGAAGCACTTGGACCCCCCTTCCTATGCCCCTGCTGCATTACGTGTTACGCAAAACAGCACATCTCAAGTGTAAACCAATGTGTAATTGAAAAATCATGCTCTTATAAAACACATTACAGAAGTTTGGGTCATATTCCTCATAATCCCTATAGTGTTTATAAGTACTACCCAGTGTTGGAGGGTAACGCATTATGTAATAATTATTACTTTTGTGGTAACTAAGTAACATAACAAGATACACTATAAAAAACTGCTCATGTTACTTTACTTACAAATGTAATGTGTTACCTAAGTTACTGTAACAGTCTAATGTTAAGTAATATTATTACTAAAAGTAACGAGGTTACAAATCTTGTTAGCAGTCCACCGAGTAACGCCAAGCTACAACGAAGTAACAAAGCCTACTAAATGAAGCTTATTCACCAGTTCCTTACTTATTACACATTGTCCAAACAGTGTAATCATGTCATGTGATAAGGTGGTAGTTGCGGTTTAAGGCTGTGGACACAATTAATATGTAATATTATTATAGTTATATGGGTAATATGTAACTGTAACTAAATAGTTCAGTTGCAAGTAATATGTAATATGTAACGAGTTACTTAAAAAAAATAATTGCCCCAGCACTGGTACTATAATAAGGTTCCACTGTATATGTACTGTACTTGTGTACTTACCAGTTTTTATAGTATGCACGCGTTGAGCTGAATCCTCAAAACCATTTAATAACTCATGGATGCAATTACACACGATCTTAAAATTTGGCTCATTTGTAGAACTGCTTGAGCCACTAAAAATGTTTCAAAATCTTTTTGTTTAAATGTCTGACATAATATTTACAGCCAATCAAAATTTTCACAATACATGTCCTATAGGGAAGCCATATAAGCACAAAGTCCATTACAGTCTTGCCAAACTTAATAGAGCCAAACCGTGTGTGTCTGTTGTTGACACCTTTGCTGTTACCACTATTCATCTGGTTGGCAGAAATGTTAACTCTGTTGAGAAAAAATCCACTTTAAATACCTATTTATTAAATCAGGCTATTAAATACCTCAGAATTGATCGATCAACTAAAACCCCAAATACTAAACTTAGACTTAAGGGTAAATAAGCTTTCCACAATAAACCCATCAATTGATCATATCGAACCCAAGGGAAGGTACCCCAAACTCAAATAAAAAAGAATACAAAAAAAATGCTTTAATAAATAATCACCCCTTAGCTGTTTTTCAGGATACAGCTCAACTTGTACATACTACCATACTTAATGATATTCTAATGGCTCAATAAGTTACTTAGTAGCTCTGACTTTTTGTGTGCTGACTGACTAACTTACTAATGGGTCATTCCTTGTCAAATCACCAAGGAATTGTCACCTCTCAGATTTTGATGAAACTTGGTGTGTTTTTAGTACTGTGGTGCTCATCATCCATACGATGTTTTAATCCCATGCACCTCATGGTTTCTGATTTATGACCACAAATATTTTGAGTCTTACACAATGGAGGTGTACAAGTACAGTGCAACCTGTATTAGTGACCACCTTTATTGAGAGACCGCTTTATACTACTTTTGGTTCTTATGTCTTTAATGCTATAGCTTAAAAGCAGCCTCCCTGTCTAGCGAATCTAAAAGACTTCAAATAAGCCACCATGTGTCCAGAAAAAGGCTGCAGCACATGTTGCTATCAGGCCTTCAGTGCTCATCTTTTTAGATTTATTAAGTCAAATCAAGTCAATAAAATCAAATTGTTGTGTACTTACACAGATCTTTTTAAGTCACATATGTGGCTGCGTAGGTACAATGAAAAAGTACAGACACTTTTATAATCCCATTTTAATGGCATACGTACATTGGACTACAGACACTTCTGTGACTTCTCTAATACAATGGTCCCAGGAATTATAGTAAGGTTCCACTGTATATGTACTGTACTTGTAACTCAGTGTGTGATAGTAATTACTGTAAATAGTTATATATACTTCAGTATTTTAAAAAGGATTTTGCATCCATATGTACTTTGAAAATCAGTACAAGCAAGTCTTACAAAGATTTATGGCAGCTAGTTAACATATTATATCCTGCATGTGCATTTACATGACGAACAAGCATACACAAAAAAAGTTTTCACCTAGAGTAGGGACCATAGCACATCAATAAAAAGTACTGAAACAAGCTGGAGTAGTGCATGATATTTTAATCACAGTAAAACAATAAGAAGTGTTATATCCCTGTGCTTAAGATACCATAATGGAAATGCACAGTAGGGATATAACACTTCTTATTGTTTTACTGTGAATTAGTATCGTGCATTCCTCCAGCTTGTTTCAGTACTTTTTATCGATGTGCTATGGTCACTACTCTAGTTATTGTTTTGTGTACTTGTTTGTTAACTTTGTTGTAAAATAAAATTATTATAACTGGTGAACCCACACATACTGCATCAAAAGAATAAATGGCCCAGCTATCAATTATCATATGAAAAGTGAAGTATCCATTACGCTTCATTGTCAGCTATGTTCAACCCATTACACAGCATTACAAATCAAGAACTGTTCGCAAAGTTAAAGTAGCCGCTTTGAAAAGTACTGATGATTTCCATTACAAAGGGAAGCCATCACTCCAAATTGACATCTTTCACTGTCAGCAAAAATGAATGTGACACCAAGGAAGACACTGGTAGGTCCATGAAGAATGCATTGTACATACTGTGGCATGCCAAAAAGCATGTGTCTAGCTAAAGGAATGTAAATCAGTGAAAAGGTCAAGCCCATAGCCTTAGCCATTATTGAGTTACACTTATTTGAAGGTATCAGTCAGTCACTAGAAAATTCCATTTAATACTTTTTGAAATCCATAGCAAGTTGTTGAAAGCATTTCGGGTTGATCTGAAGGCTTGTTTGGGCTTAGTTTTACCTAACCAATACTGCTTCATCGTCGTCAGGGAAAGGTGAGCTGGTTTTTGGGTGATGTTTTTCATGGGCCATTTGTGGTCCCTACTATACAGACAGCACCATCATACTGTATGATACAAGACTTGTTTTGAGGTGCAAAATACTTTTTACAAATGCTATAACATTTTTTCACTCATTGAGTTACAACTAATGTACATGTGTCATTGAGTCCTTCTCCTGCATGAGACCATGATACAATGTTCATTATTAGAGAAGCTTTAAAAATGGTTCAAATACATATGTACCATTAAAGTGGGACTCTTCCTAGATGTCCACTGTTCCTTTTGAGGAGTTCCATGTACTGCACCAATGCAGCCATGCATGTACCTTAAACACTATAATGTGGAGTGGGCCTGCATAAGTGCATTGTGGTGGAGTTTGATTTAAATAAAGAAGCTACTTTTAAAAAGAAGGTAAAATGCGTACATGTCCTGGACACATGATGGTTTTATTTTGAAGCCCACCTGTTTAATTATTTTTGAATCCTTTAGACTGGATTGCTGCATTGGATTTATAACATTAATGTCCCCAGTAAAGAAATAAGAATCATAGATGGTCTTTTAATACAGGTGGTCACTAATACAGACTTGTATTAACTAATACACTTCTATTGCGTAAGACAAACTTGTAGGTAGGAGTGGTTATTGGAGGTATACAGCAATGATAAGGTACAAAATTCTACTGCACACCACAGCATATTTAATTAAATCTCTTGGAACCCATTGTGGTCACACCACAAATTTTATCAAACATAGACCATGACCCAGTGATTATTCACTAAAAATTCAAGCATCCTTTTTGGAATGAAAGTTAATAACTAAGTATCTTTCTTACGGTGATATCCCATAATTTATGCATCGCTTGAAAAGTCTTCAGTTGGTGAAAATTTTATTTAAAGTTTTCTCAAAATATTTGTGGTTATAAATCAGAAACCATGGGTTAAAAATTGGTATGGGTGATGAGCACCACAGGTACAACAAACACATGTCAATATCTGAAAGGTGTGTCTTATTGATTTGACATGGAATGACTCTAATGCCTTCAAACCAACAACACATTAACAGCTAGGCTACACCATGTGTCCAGAACATGTAAGCATTTTACCTTCTTTTCAAAAGTACATTCTTTATTATTAAGTCAAACTCCACCACAATGCACTTATGCAGGCCCACTCCACACTACAGTGTTTAAGGTACATGCGTGGCTGCATTGGTGCTTATCACTTGTGTCCCATTTCTTTATGCTGACAATGAAAGGTGTTGATTCATGCTAGTGCATTATGGCTATGGCCTGTAGTTTCACTGACTAGAGCTATCATGATATTTTACGTAGTGATTGGATTGATTGCGACTTGCTTCTTATACTGTTCTTCAATTGAAACACTGTGTAATGGGCTGGATATAGCTGAAAATGAAGCATAATGGCATCTTGAATGTATACCACCTTATGTCGATGCAAAATCATGTAAATGATGCTACAATGAAACCTGTCTAATCAGGTCACTGCATAAAGAGTTCACCTGTCTAAACTGGCCATTATAAAAATCCCCACATGTGCCAACTGTATACAAAGTGACCTGTTTAATACAACCATCTCCTTAATGAGGTCAGAAAATTTTGTCCCTATGATGACCGGCATAAACAGGTTTCACTGTATATACAAAAATAGCAAATGAACAGGTACAAAAGGAATTTTAATTAGGAAAAGTGGTAAAACAAGGGAGGTTGCCTACACCTGCAGGTATAGTGGATATTTGGCCCTAGTTTAGTCTATCTATAGCAAATGATTGAATTAGGGATTAAATGTCTACTACAAGTATAGGTGACCTTCCTTGTTTCCCTATACTTATTATTTCTATGTTCCCTAATAAATTCCTAATTTTTCCTTATGCTTGTAAACATAGTGTGCGTTTCACTTCAAAGAGCATACCCCACAAATACGGTTGCAATTTTTATTGCAAGTTTTTCTCAATGGCTACTGCTGATCAAGAAGTTCTATAGATTGACTAAAACTTGGGAATAAAACTCAACTGTAAATTTTTGTCAACAGCATCAACTTCTCTAACACTGATTGAGCTCCAGCGACAGGTCACACCACAATATGCTACAGACTGGAGGGAAATAGGACTAGAACTGGGTCTGACTGATGCTAAATTGAGGGCCATAAGAATTGACAACCCACACAGTGTGAGGGATTGCTGTAACACAATGTTCTCAGAGTGGTTGAAGGTGGACGCCACTGCTTCATGGGAGAAATTGTTTGCTGCCATAAAGTCACCTGCAGTGTCTGGTGGTCCAGTTAGAGGTAACTACATAGTTTCACATGCATGCATTGTGTTTCAGTGACACGATGCATGTAGATCCATGTAATAAAATACTGTACTAATAGTGCTGTATGCCATGATATGCTTTGTGTTTGGTGGAGTTAAAAATGATGCAGTGTTGGTGTTACTTTGCTTCTGATGATGACTCCTGGTTGAATGAAAGTATTGGGATAGTTCACTTTTACAAAAAGACTTGACTGGTCTTTCATTTGGATAAGATTCATTATTACTGTAATTACATCACCTTTAGATCAGTTTGGCAGCTAGCTATACGTATATAGGACATTTCTCTATAATAATTATAATAACTCATTCTTAGTCTTTATATATAATCCTTAGTTGACCTTGATAGTTATGTGTCCTCATCACAATCTTATTGATGTGCAATATTGTGTTGGTCATCATCCTAGAGACAGGATTAAATGTGGAACACACTTAATCATAGGTGACCGGATCTGCAAAAACCTAACACAATAGCACATTTTTTGAATTCCTGTTTATTAAATATTTATATTCTGCTTAGCCAAGTACACCTTCTGGCAACGTTTCAGCCTCATAAGCCAATAGCTTTTGGAGTTACAGCCCTACAAAGTGGTAACAACAGAAAATCGATTTGTACAGCAAGTATAGGGAAAATAAATTACAGGCGCTTACTAAAACGGTTGTAACTTACAAACGAATTGACTTACTAGACTGAAAGTTTCACCACTGTGTTCGCCATGGATAGGGAAATCATTTACTAGGTAAGTT
The DNA here is from genome assembly GCF_963678975.1 of Dysidea avara. Lineage (NCBI taxonomy): Eukaryota > Metazoa > Porifera > Demospongiae > Dictyoceratida > Dysideidae > Dysidea > Dysidea avara. Next base: position 18,286,910 of record NC_089282.1, on the reverse strand, counting down.
TGTCCTTCTATCACCTTTCTTCACTGCATACAAAGGCAAAATTCGTGAAGAAAAATTGATTATGTACGATCGTTTCAATGCGACGTAAACAAACGCTCATAACTTGCGTATCCTTGGGTCAACTGCAACAAAACAAAGCTTTTCCAACTCCTCCTGAGTAGGCGAATAAAATGATATCCAGGATTTTATTGTTAGTCCCTTCCTTCACTAGGATAGAGGCGTTCAAAAAATTGACGAAATTTTTTCAATAATACGCAAATATTTCTTCACCCATTGTTTTCTACTAGAAATTTAGGTTTGCACTATTGTGTCGGGTTTTTGCAGATCCAGTCACATAGTATTAATTGATATGTCTCTGTTATGATTTTGCTTAAATTGAATTTTAGCACCCATTAATCACAACTCCTGCATAGTTACCCTTATCCTTCCATTCTTTGCAATTTAATTATTTATTAAGGCTTTACAGCACAAGTGCTGAAGCTGGGTCTGTAGGACCCCACTTGTATAGCCTATTATGCTATCTTCTATAAAAAGCTGAAAAGTTGATTTATAGGAGTATATACCATTTGTATGTGTTTTTTTTCTCTTCTTTCTCAGGTACTTCTAGCCATTCAAGTCAAGGTAGCTCAACTCAGCAAGCAATAACACCACCAATACATAGTCAAGGTGAAGTAACTGCCATATAGCTATGGCTATAATATTATGTATATATCATAACCGTGCTCTTCAAAATTGCACATAATGGTATAAAAGTAACTGAAGAAAATTGTCATTCCTAAGATAGCTGCAAAGTGGAAAGATGTAGTTGACTTTCTTGAATAAGAAAAAAATTAACCCTCTCACCGCCACAAACACCATATGGTGGTTTCGATTATAAATGCCCATAGCATCACATTCTAAACACTCTGTAACTTCAGTCGAGCGTTTTAGTAGCCCCTGTGCTTATCCTGTAGTGGGTACGCCCTTAAGTGAATGGGAACAGGGATAACCAGTCTCTCGCACACTATTGCACAGTTAGATGATGGAATTGCGTACTTTCGGAACATCAATAACAAGCATTGTAGACGATTCTTCGACGTGATAATGGCACTACTAATAAAGAGAAATACTAAGGAGAGGGATTATATAGGTTGGAGTAGTGTGTAAATACTTTTGTACACCTCGAAACAGTGACCTCATGCTTGTATGCACAAGCGCACTTGCTCAAATACTGGAAAACCTTACTTAGAGATAATCGCTTCAGCTGTAAACAGGTTAGTGATGTTTATTGTATTATTATAAACAGTGCTAGCCAGTAAAGTAGTGAAATTTCACGTTTAGATCGATTTTTGTGCTTTAAAGATATAATGGATTTGTGGTTGCTCTTGTGTAAACAACAACTTCATAATCAAATTCCTTGTTCTACAAGTATAAGAAAAAATTTGGAATTTTAAATTAGATTAGGGACAGTGCAATAAAAAGTACTGAAACAAGCTGGATCAGAGTAGTATGTAATATCCAAATACTGTAAAACAATAAGAAGTGAATATCCCTACTGTGCTACACTCAATGCACAGTAGGAATATTCACTTCTTATTGTTTTACAGTATTTGGACATTACGTACTACTCCAATCCAGCTTGTTTCAGTACTTTTTATTGCAGCATTATACACTGTCCCTGATCTAATTTAAAATTCCAATTTTTTTATTATACTTCTTTTGTGAAGTTTTTTTGCAAGCTCATAACCACTAAATATCTGCTGAGTTACTCACAGTACTATTATACTAGATTATGACTCATACAATAACAACTGATCAGTGGGCGTGGCTCTACATAAGCCTGCAGACAATAATGGACGTGGATTCGTACATACCTACACACTGATGAATGGATGTGGCTACCATATGTCTACAGACTGTAATTTACGTAAGTGGGTGTGGCTCACGAAAGAAGCAGAGCTACGCTATGACGTGTGGTAACATGTCCACATTTAATTTAGCACGTGGGGTCAGACCCGAATAATCTGTAAAGCAGGACCTGATAGTTCGCTGTGAGTTGCTCTCTCTGATCGATATCAGTAGCGAGTCACGTACACGTATGTTTATGGTGCAACCGGCGACCACGTGTATTCGAATAGTTTGATGCAATATACACTGGTATGGAAGCCGTACTGTAGTCTATTAACACTCAGTGGTAGAACCTTGACTGATGGCCATGGTAAAGAAGGATAAAAGGTAAGACAATAGTGCAAGCATTGTATGCTTATCAATATACCAAAGGTTTTTTCTTAAGTAAACTAGAAACGTTTCTGTGAAAAAATTAGGGCTGTAGCTGTAGCCACTTTTCCGCTACGCTTGACTGAAGGCGTCAGGCAGGCAGGCAGTATAAAATTCTGTTAAATAATCTTTTTTCTAAATTCTGTAGCAACTTGACACAAACGTTTCTGGTCGATCTGAAGACACTTTTGGGCTTGGTTTTACCCAACCAATACTGTCATGTCATTGTGAGGAAAAATCGTAGCAGGTTTTTGGGTTATATTATATCACGGATTGCCCCCACACCTTTGATGTCCCTAATATACAGTACTATCATACTGTATGATAGCAAGTAATTTGATATATAGTTTTATAGGAGTATATGATATGGTGTGTAAGTTACAGCAGTTTAGAAACAATAGATTGGAGCCTCTACAAATTTGGCGGTGAGAGGGATTTATTAAAAGAATAAATGAAAACTTTGGGAAGTATGTGCGTATTGTAGTGCATTGTTTAGAATTTTGATTTCTTCACTGCATGGGATTCCAAGGTTGGTCTGTTAAAACTGGCTTATAAATGTGCTTAAAAATCTATTGTCCACAAGATGTTAACAAGAGAGATGTTAATAACGTCATGGGGCTGCATGTTGGTCTGTCAAAACTAGCAATGTTAGTCTGTATAATGTATTACTACTACACCCTACAACATGTACATATTGTCACCACCTTCCTTAGTAAAGTAAGGTACTATTCTGACAAAGGCACTTAATTAAGAGGGAGCAAACAATATTGAAAGAGATAAGCAGGAAGTGAGAGAGATTAAAAGTATGGCATAAAAAGTTACGCATGTAGTAAGAAAAAATATAGCATACTTAATAAAAAAAAAGTCATTAGAAAGCGATAAAAAAAGCTGCAATAAATAGGTTAAACTTAAAAAAAAAAACACAGTCACTGGGATTTGATTTGGTGATCAGTTTCTAGTTCCACACTCTAACACTTGAACCAACTTCCTCTTGTGGTTTAGAGTGCTTCTGTACTTTTCTATAAAGCCAAGCTTAAGTTGAATGGATTAAGTGTTTACTTGCGGTTTGCATGCGGTTTACAGAAAGAATTCAAGCAAATTTTTGTCTACACCCTTGCACTCATCGCACTGTAAATGAAGCTTCATTGTAATTCTTAGATGAAAAGTGCTTTTTTTGACACAACAACTACTCCAATGCATGCATCGGTTAGCAAGGCAATGGTCTGATGTCAAAGGAATGTAAACAGACAGACAGCCAGCTTTTCAGCTTTATACATATGTATAGATACATAAAATCACATGTACATATATAGCCATGCAGCATAAGAGGAAGCATAAATATACCTATCAAATGGTGCATGTGGTAGTATTACTATTGTGGATTTGTGTTCTCTCACCAACAAAAGCATATCAAAACTTTTGTCAAATTTACCACAAAATTAAAATTTCGCTTATATCAATTTTCAATACATTTTGTACGGAAAATACAGTTTTTTTTAAGTACAACTTTTCATAACACCTTATACATTAGAGTTTTCTGCTTAGCACAAACAATATTATCATCAACTAACCTTCAACTTTCTTTCAATAACTTTCATCACAATTCCACTATGAAGTGCTTGCTAAAGTCCAGTGATTGGGAATAATTCCCGTACATTTCATATTGACGGTTGCGCACAGTTTGGTTATTGCATCAATTCCAAGTCACAAATGGGGAAATCCCCATAAACAGGGTTAGCATTATTTAGAGCTTTCCATAAGCTGCAAGTTGGTATGGAATTTAATCCCATGTACCAAAATTCGCCATGCTGTGGTGAGTCAAACATTTGTATTAATACTAACGTAAGTCCATGCATTTCAATGCGCATTATAAATACCAACTGCTGTTTTTTCGGTACTACTGCCATGCTAGTGGGTTTTAGTGGTCCAGGGTGTGTAATGCATTTTATATCACAGATTCTACTAGTAACTGACGGTCAAAATTTCATATGCAAATATGGCTTCATTTAACAAAATGCTTACAATAGTTTTGATATTTGACTAGAAACCAGCCTATTGTTATATAATCCTTTATGTATTTTGCCAACCAGTATTGGACCTGTAATGGCCATTTTCCATTGGTCACTTTTGTTCCAAACTTTGAAACCAACCACTTTGCTTGAATCTCTTTGCCCTACCTATGATACGACTTTGTTGTTTATCATGATTTCTTATAATCTGCCATTCAAAGTCAAAGTATCACTTTGGCTGCTCATTTGCACTTTGATTGTCATGATAATTCCTTTATTTCTTTATGGTCTGGCACCATTTATGTTATTTGTTATTTAAAGATTAATGTCCAAAATTTTATTGCTTTACTTTTATGGACAGGCTTAACAAGAAAACATGGCACTATATTACATCATTTTGTGTAACTAGTGTTGTTTCAGTTAACTGTAACTAAAACTAAAAGTACTTTTAGTAAGGTGAATATATTTAAGTTAACTAAAACTATAACTAAAAACTAATATATATAATCACTGAAACTATAACTACAACTAAAATCAAATCTATATTATTACTAAAACTAAAACTGCTTACAATATAGCAAGTTGATCTTATTACTAAAACTGTAACTGCTTGCTAAATGTATTTGATACTATTTCTAAAACTATATGCAACTAAAATATCTATATCATATAGTTACGTTCATACTATTAAATCTATAACTAATAAAAACTGTTTGACCAAAATTCACGAACTCAGTAATGTAATCCTTTTTTCCTGCTAAAAATTCAAAGGGAAAAAAGGATTAATGTTTGACAGATCTTGTAATGCAAAGATTTTGTATTACTAAGCTGGAAAAATGGTACTGAAATTATAACAAGAGTTTCATTCACATAAAATATAGGCACTTGGTGCTTACCATTAAAGCTAAACAAGGTTTTCTTATGCACAACTAAAACTATAACTAAAAGATTTTCATGTACATAACTAAAACTGTAACTAAAACTAAAAGGTTTTCATGTTTTTAACTGTAACTATAACTAAAACTAAAACAACAAAGAGTGAATAACCACAACTAAATCAATAACTAAAAAGAATTAAGAAAGATTACTATAACTAAAACTAAAATTATTGATGAAACTAGCTACAACTATAACTAAAACTAAAACTCGGTTGTATACAATCACTGGACTGGACTAGTGGACTGGACTGGTGGACTGGACTACTGGACTCAGTTTTTTTTGTTTTTGTTTTTTTTGTCATTTTAGCACATATATGGGCAACTGGTTGTAGCTATTGCTACATTGAATGTAAAATATGCTGGTGAACCTGCTACTTGGCACCGTCTGTTATCTTAGGATTCTGTGCAATTCTCTCTCTTGGCATAATCTCTATTGTACGACTACCATTTGTTTTATCATAAAGCACAAACCATACAATACACGTGTATGTAGTGTTGTAGTAACCATGTATCCTACAAGTTATAGTCATGGAGTCAGCTAAATCAAGTTGTGACAGTTAATACAAAGGTTCTAAAGTTTTTGCACTACAGCAATAACAAGTGAAATCACGTGCACAAGATTCAGCCAATCAAATTGATTCATTTTGAACTGTAAACTGTAATTACTGCATGTGACTTCTGTTTTAGATTTGTTGACATGCAAGAACTATTAGAACCTCTGTGCATAGCTGAAGCTGGGCAATGTTAACAAGTCTGCCATAATCACACCTTTCCTTTGTTTGTGTGTGGGTTTCTTTATGTGTGGAGGAAAGGTCTAACTACATGAGACTAGCATACTTACAACCAGTTTCCAAATATTTGGTTTAAAAAAGGAAAATACCTGAGTCCAGTAGTCCAGTCCACCAGTCCAGTCCACTAGTCCAGTCCAGTGATTGTATACAACCCTAAAACTCCATACTAAAACAACACTATGTGTAACACAATCCAGATTTGTGTAGGGCGGAAAATCAAATGTTTTTGAAGTGTTTCTGTGACCTGTAATACTGTATCAAGTAGTCACTACCAGAAATACAAACCTTGTAGTCATACTTTAACAATATTTGGGATTTGTTGAAAAAGAATAACAGGGTGACTTTTCTGTACAGCTGGTTTATGAATGCAAAATTTAAATTACCTCCTAAAAACTTACTTTAGCATCTGAAAGGTAACTTATTTTACCATGAGTTTGTTGATGGTTTTAATCCTCAAACTACCTGTTTTTATCATTGCTTGATTGATAAGTGCCAGTTGACATCGCATTCTGCATGTGGCAGTTTTTTATTACCACACCTCTTTGTTAAACATGTCTACTGCTACAATTCTTAGTGTTACTTCAAGTATTATGTCATGTTGACTTATCCAAGCAGTCAGCATGTAAGTTGTTTACTACAAAAAGCCAGTCACTATATAAGTTTGTTATATACACATTTTCTGGGTTTGTAGGCTGCATCACCATATATAACAATCTTTTTTATACTGTAGCCATAGATGATTCAATCATTTTATCTAAACAGCAATTGCTAAGTTGACAAATCTTGACAAAATTAAAGTGGAATTTGAAAAAATGACTAGAAGAATTACTAATACTAGCACGAGGCAAAGCTGAGTGCTATGTTGGGCTTGAGAACATGCCCAGGTTGTTGTTTTTTTTGATGAGCGTGGCAGTGCATTTATTGTACTATACTAATAGATGCAAAGAAGTATACCTACTGCTAATCAGTAAGCTTGAGACTATATTCTCCAGTACTTTATATCTACTGCAAGAACACATAGCATTGTTGTGGCTTTCAGTGATTTCAGCTGCCAAGGGCAAAAGTGGTTAATCGCTTGTACCTCACTCGAGGCTTTGGTTTTGCCACTGATGGACTTACCTTTGTTTTTTTGTTTCATTAGCATAAAGGTACTAATTTCTGGGTAGCACTTTAATGTATGGTGCATTGGCTATCATCATAGTAGGGACCACAAAGGAGTAGGTGTGGCCCACGAAATAATATCACCCAAAAACAGCCTCAATTTCCCTAACGACGATCAGGCAGTATTGGCTAGGTGAAACTAAGCCCAAACAAGCTTTCAGATCAACCCAAAGCGCTTCAACAAGTTGCTACAGAATTTTAAAAATAATTTATTTAGCAGAATTTTCTACTGACTGAGTAAGTAAGTAACTGACTGACTGATGCCTTCAGACAAGCATAACTCAATAACGGCTTAGGGTACGGGCTTGATTTTTTCATTGTTCAACGTCGCTTCAGCCCGACAGGTGCCTTATGGCATACCGCAGTATGTGCAATGCCTTCTTCATGGACTTACCAGTGTCCTCCTTTGTGTCCCATTCATCTTTGCTGACAGCAAAAAATGTCAATTTGGCGATAGCACGTGATGGCTTCCCTTCGTAATGGAAATCATCCGTAGTTATTGTCATAGTGGCTATTTTGATACCAGAAGTGCTTTCAAACAGTTCTTGATTCATACTGCTGTGAGCTGACAACGAAGCGTAATGGATACTTCATGTCTCAGACGATAATTATTGATATAACCCGGGGCACACGGCACCATTTCTTTCGATATGCGCAGATTGCATAGGTGCATTTTGAACAGTTCTTGATTCGAAACACTGTGTGACGGGTTGAACATAGCTGACAACGAAGCATAATGGATACTTCACTTTTCAGACAATAATTTAGGGCGTGCGGCATCATTTCAGATGCTGTATGTGTGGTTTCACCAGTCATAATAATTATTTACAAAAAAAGTTAACAAACAAGTACATAGAAAAATTTGGAATTTTCAACTAGAGTAGGGACCATAGCACTTGAGCACATTAGGGATATAACACTTCTTACTGTTTTACTGTGATTTAATATTGTGCACTACTCCAGCTTGTTTCAGTACTTTTTATCGATGTGCTATGGTCCCTACTCTAGTTGAAACTTCCAAATTTTTTCTGTGTACTTATAAAATAAAACTGGTATAATTTTTGTACAACCCCTGAGGTTCATAAGTATAGAATGATTACAGACATTCGTTACATTTGTTATATCTGTATGCATATACTGAAACAAATTAGCAACTTTGCTTGCTAGTACTGTAATTAACGTTTGGAGGGAGTTAGTGGCAATTTATAGTCTAGTTACTAGTAGTGCGGCATAGTACAATGGTTATAGTTGTGTACTTTTTGATACAATTATGAAACTTTCCATATAAGTTGTACTCCTTGTGACATATATTTTGTGATATAGTGCCATCGCATATTTGACCTTCAGAGTGGATTATAACAGTCGGTCATCGGACATTTACCAACCAGTTGGCTCGAAGGCTGCCCAATTACCTACTGAATCGGTCAAGGATGGCCGACCGATTTCTGCTAAAAAGATCGATATACTCTAATAGAACAGTCAGCGACTCTAATAGAGCAGTCGAACAGCTTTTAAAAAGGTGTACCTAAAAGGTTCAAAAAAGCAAAGAAACAGTCTCATTTCAGGAATCGAACCTGCACCTTTCAATGAAGTGCAATGTGTACCATTCTACCACATGCTCACACACTCTTTTACTGGTTTCTAAAAGGGTTTTAAATGTCTTGCAGTTAAAACCATAGCTGATATAGATACATGTCACAAAACATCACATTGGATAATTTCATATCAAATCATAATAATGTTATTATTACAGATTTATTATGTATGTGGTTTAACAACATAACAGTGCATGGCTGCTGAAGGAGTTTGGGTGTCAAAATACTCACATCCAAGCTTTGAAAATCCAATTTTGTTTTCAAGGGGTATGCCCCAACTTGGCATGCTTATGCATGCTGCTAAGCATTGCCATACAATGTCAGATCATGTCAGATCAACTTTGACTTTGATCTGACATAATGTCAGATCAACGAAGACTAGTTATAATCCTCTCTGACCTTATACAACCATTTTTGTATTGAAAATTCTTTATTTTTGTCCTTATCTCCCTGAGGTATCATTTTGCAGTTTCAAAGTAAAGGTGCTGCTATAACGAACTATTCAACTTTCATTTGAAGTCAATAGGTGATTGCATTCCAAAGTTATGATCATTTATATTAGCCATGAATTACTTCCCCATTACTCATTTATACCCCAAGGACAAAGAATTTTATGACTTATAAAAGTGATTTTAGCTTTGTAGTGAAATGATATACTAACTTTAAACAATAGTCAATATAGTTCTTAGATCAACACCTTTAATTTGACTAGTACGTATATTCAAAATTATTAATTTAAAAATGAAGTAGGGATCCAAGCGATACAAAATAGTGAACAAGATATGAACAATGGTAGCTATTACAGCATATAGCTCAGTCCCCCTAGTTCATTTTTAAATTTATAATTTTTAATATACTAGTTTGTTTAGCTTTTGTTAAAGCATACAGCTAGCTATAAACATGTGACTGTTCTATTACAGTGTGCGAAATAACGTTCAGTCACTGGACAGTTTTTTTACAGTTTATAGTGTTAGGATTGGACTGAAGGGAGGCCAGATGTGATGGTGTTGACATGTAATTAACTTATGTGTTTTTGGCTTGTACTGTCCACAAAGGCATACCCAAGTTAACCTCTGAAGTTAACAGTTTACTATGTTGGGCAAGCCTACTTGTATCAGTCACCTGTACTACAATAATAAAATGCATTTATAACCTGATTGCCATTAGTACTTTTACTTGTGGTATTCATGATCACCTGCACAACCAGTTTTTAGCTACAATGAACAAGGCATCAGTGCATCTATCAAGACACGGTAGTGAGTCACGCGGCCAGTAAAGCGCGCTGCAGACAATAAATGACGCGACCACTACACGTGAGGATTTTACAGGAACGAACGTTGTCAAATTTGGCTTGCCTGTAACTCACCCGTCATTTACGCTATCTCTCTGAAACTCTAGAGTTAAACTCATCATGTTACTAGTAACTACCACACCAGCAAACTAGTAACTACCATACCAGCAGACTAGTAACTACCACACCAGCAGTGAAGCAAATCCACGTTGACTGTTTTGAGATCGAGATTGCCGACATCAAAGAGGAGGTTTCATTTTATTTTATTTTTTTTGCATGCGGTTAGATGCAACCGCAGGTGTAGTTCCTTACATTCCTTTGTGCATTCCAAACATTGATTACCCTGCTATCGCTTCCATATTCTCTCAATCGCTTCAAGATTTACATCATTGATTTTGCCATACATCATTACCCACAGTCGTAATTTCAGCACCAAACGAAGTTTCAGTCGTCCTCAGTCGGCCTAGGAGCCATATACAAAATCCATATTGTTGTTTTTGCAATACTCGCTGGCATGTAGGGCAATGTGTCTTTAAACTGTTCTAAAAGTTTCGTTGAGATTGTTACATATGTTTTCGAGAATGGATAGTTTGAAATTTGAATTTAGTTGCCCCCATGTAATTTGCTATCTAAGGGTGTGGCTGAAGAATCTAAAGAATAATGCACAGCACAACTGCAGTCACCTGTTATTGGGCTGTGAATAGTAAGTGTAGTTAATCAGTGCATGTAGCCATAAAGAAGTATGCAAAAAACTATGCCATCGTTCAAGAATGGCTAGATTGAAATTTGAATTTAGCTATTCACTCCCATGTAATTTGCTCTTAGCAGGCGCAGCTTAACGAATTCAAAGAATGACACAGAGCACAACTGTTGTTGAAACAAGCTGTGGTAGCTAGCCTAAAAGGAAAATCACTAATTTATTAGAATCATCATGCATTTTATAGCACAAAATTATATGGGTACACACATGTATGGTATAGTTACAACATACAGAGGACACATGAATACCCAACAGTTTTCACAATAATAAAGTAAGAATTGTATAATACAATGATATAACTGCTATGAAAATAATGTCTCCACTTCTCCATTGGCCCACCATGGTAGCAGGTCTCACACGACGGCATATTCATCCAAACACAGATAAGCAATTGGAGTAAGTGCACTGACAACAAGTTGGTATGACTCTATTTGTAGAATCCAGATGAGTGGGTGTGGCTTTAGTATATCTAAACAGTTAACACACATTCTTGTTATAAATATGTACTAGAGTTGCAACATTGCAACGGTATAGTATTTAAGTACAATGATACATAGTCATCCATTGGATCACTATCAAACGACTCTAAGTGGAGGATATTGTTCATCTCTAGTATGTACACTCCATTGTACAATCAAGGAAACCTGTCTTAATGGCCACCAGTATAGAAAGACAATCTCTCTCGAAAAGCCAATTCCAAAGTGAGCATTGATACACTGCTGCCTGCTTATTGAGCGAAAGTGACAATAGACAAGCTCCACTGTAATTTATTCACATAATCTGATCCTGTACCTTCTGTCAGTGGATAAGATCCACTTGGCCAGGACAAAATGTGACCCAAATGTCCTGGATGATCCAGACTCAACCCACTTACGACCCAGTGGCACAATAAAACTGAGTATTTATAGAGGAGAATATAATTGAAGGGGTCAGTGGAAAAGGGGGACATGTGCCATTTTAGAGTTTCCATTTTCTAAAAATTAGAATGGCTTGGTTTAACCATGTGGATAATATTTTCACTTAAGTAAACATGGCAGTCTCAATATAACTTTTAGCAAATGTCACAAAATTCTGTTTAACACCCATTAGGTGGTCACCCAATCTTTAAATGGCACTTGTCCCCTTTTGTCGCTGGCCCTTTCAATTATATTTATTTCTAAGATGTGTGGACACACTACAACATGTGCATACAAGAATGCTACGTATCATTTTAGCATTCCAAATCACCACATTATGTACGGACCAGTCAACAATACTGCATAGTGCCCATCAGTAAACCTGAAGAGGAAAAGTTACAAAAAGTAAAAATGCATATAAGTACATACGGTTAACAATGGTGAACAATATACATTGAAACCTTACTCAGGTCACTTTACGGTTAACCTTGTAGTAGATTGCTCTGTACTCAAAATGACACATTCAGGTATTGTATTTAGATGGATGATAACGTAACGCATTGTGACATAAATACTCATAATGTGTCACAGCTAGGCAGTATATTGATATGGCTACCATATATACCTGAGTAAATCATATAAGTAGGTGTAGTAAGATGGTTACTTTTGGGCCAAAATTTCTTGGCTGCAAAATGCAGCCACCTCCTTAATAAAGTCAGAAAATTTTGTCCCTACTATAATGACCAGTTTTCACGGTCACCGTTTTCACTGTACTATTAGTGAAGGATTAATTATCAAGATACTGAGATATACATACACTACAAAGTCATCTCCGGACAACCTCCAAATATAGCAGTAAAATTTTCACCCTGGTCCAATGTCTAATAATTGTATACTGTCATGATAGAGATTCCACTGTACAAAATACACGTTATCATGGTATGCGCTAATTACACCTTTTACAATTAAGTTTTACAACACAAATACATGTACGGTTAAACTCACCAATTGTGTCAATCTCTTCAACACAAAAAGGCAACCTTCAGGCGATGAGACAACAGTTTTAAGATTCTCGCAAAGATACAGCCTATTCTGGTGTGCTTATTTATTAGTAATATTAATTTTAAAGGCATTTATTTACAATAGGACATGCCCCTCTATTGTCTCTGGACATACTCGTCATTTCTCACCGTTCTCATTTCATTTCACAAGAGTTCGTACTGATATGGGCAGGGGCATGGTTTCTCCACTTGAATTAGTCAATGCTTGAAGTAGATCAAGATACTCTAATAGAGCAGTCAATCACTCTAATAGAACAGTCACGTTCTACAAGTGTGGTATTTTTATATTGTAAAGTCTGTAAGTAGTTAGCAATTTAACTACATAATGCAATGCTATGCAGAAGTTGTAACTATGCTGTAACTTTGATTGCTGAATTGTTTTGTGACTGCTCTATTAGAGTATCTTGATTGTTTTAATGCCTGGCAACCGTGCGAGATGAAAGGTGAAGTGTTACTAAGGATTTACTAGTTACAATGGATGTTAGTTTACTGCAGTTGCATGTCACTAAAGATACAGTTGTATTTTAATATTCTGTTACTGTAAAAGGGGTTTCTGTCAAAACCATGGAAACCCACCTACTGTGTTCAACAGTGAGAGTATGCTTATTCTAACAAAAAGGTTTGAAATCCCATCCAAAACAGCTCATAGCTGTAAAAAAAGTGCACGTCCAGGTAAAGCAGAGTTAACTACGACAAAAAGTGATGATATCATAGTGCGGTCATGTGTGAGGCATGCAAAGTTGTAAATATTAATCAGATAATATAATATTATTGTTAAAGTGTTAATGAGAACTAACGTGATGCTGCCATTCTTTAAGTGTGTGAGCATCTTCATAAATGCCATACAAATTTGATTCTCAAGAAAGCAAAGTGTATAGATTCTCTGATAGCAATAAATAGTTTGAGTTTGGCTGCCTTTCCTGTATACGGCAATGCTATGAACAAAGGAAAGGCAGCCAAACTCAAACTATTTATTGCTATCAGAGAATCTATACACTTTGCTTTCTTGAGAATCAAGATTAATTTGAGTAGCATTTATGAAGATGCTCACACACTTAAAGTCTGGCGGCATCACATTTGTTCTCATTAATACTTTAACAATAATATTGTATTATCTGATTAATATTTACAACTTGCATGCCTTACACATGGCCGCACTATGATATCATCACTTTTTGTCGCAGTTAACTCTGCTTTACTTGGACGTGCACTTTTTTTACAGCTATGAGCTGTTTTGGATGGGATTCATATTAGGGATAGAGCCACTATATATTCTAAACCATGGCAGCATAAGCTAAGTTTGACCATATAACTATATCATTCTAAGGCAAACAGAAGGACTTGACTAAAGTCCTTATGACTCCTTTCTTACGAAGGCCCAAATGATTCCATAGAAGCCCTTTCATGTGGCCAGTAGCTACCCTTTGAAATGCTGTACTATCAGTATCAGTGAGTGGTTGATAAGTAATAAGCTCTACAGTACATTGGTGGCCCCAATGTTTGAAACAAACATACAAGTGGTAGAAACACAGGAAAGGAGAAACAATAAAAGTTAAAATGCCCACTCAGATTTCACAATGCCCTGACATTACAACAGGACATGTCTGAAAAGTTATTTCGCACACTGTATTAGGGTGACCGCTGTATTAGAGTATCTTGAGTCAGCCTGCAAAGATGTGTGTGCTTGCCAATAAAGAGGTGTCATCATCGTGATTTCAATCAATTGTTAGAGTATATCTCAAATTAGCCAACCAAGTTGAAAGTGTGTGGTCACTATTCCATTATGAATACAGCTAGTGTAAAAGGGGCATGGTCACCATGGTATCAACTGATAAATCGATAGATCAATAATACGTAGAATAAAGAATGGGCATGATCTTGTGGCCTATCGAAGATACAGCTAGGTAGCTATCTAGTACCATACAGTAGCGTAGTCTAAGTGCCTTTAATAGTTTTCTGGTGTCTATTATGCTACTTAAAAGAAGTGTTGATATGGGAATTAACGACTCAATATGGTTTCATTGGATGAAGAAGACAAGCAGCCCGATTGAAGATAAAAGAAAAGACAAGGCACAAAGGGTACACACTCTTCAGAACCCCAAAAGGCACATCCCACTATTAAGTTTGTTATTGTGGTGTAAAAAGTGGCCATGCGCTGCTTCATTTGGCCTCTAGGCTTGCGAATGTAGTGAGTGAGTGAGTGAGTTTTTTTTTTTTTTTTTACGTTTAAGAAACCTTGTTATTAGTTCAAGCACACAGTGACAATATACAATTACATCATAATAGTTCTCTGAACATCTTTCAAAACTGTCCTCCATCCCACACAATCGCCCTGCAATAAAAGATCAGCCGGAACTAAGTCCCACAAAGGCACAACTGTGGCCCGCCAACTACGGCGGAAACGATCCAGAGTTCGAAAATTACATATGTTCGTGAAACGGAGATGGCTAGCTGGGTCAAAAGAATGTAATCTGTTAGATAGTCGGGTTGGTGATTTCTCAAATGTTGGACAAAAACTTTGTAAATTGCCTCGTCCCTCACCATCTAAAAGGCGACAGGTAAAGCCCAAGATGGAGGCATTGCATCGGTCAGTCAAAGAGGGGAATAAGAAATCACACATATGTTCAATGCGAGATTGAAAGCTGTCCAAGCGATTCAAGTGAGACAGAGCTGCACCTGAGTACAAAATACAACCATACTCCAACATAGGGCGAATCCAGGATTTGTAAAGTAAAGAAATATCTTGGTGGTCAAATAATGAGTGACAACGATATAACTGTCCCAGACGTTGTCTTCCACGTTTTAAAACATTGTCTATATGCTTCTGCCAAGTAAACGAAGAATCGAATGTAAATCCTAGGACTTTGACAGAAGTCGTTTCCGGAATTTGTATGTCATTTAGAAATAAAGGGGGGTGTTCTGACATTCCTGACTTCAGGGAGATAATTAATGAAGAAGTCTTTGCTGGAGCAAATATAATGTTCCATGGTTTGCCATATTCATATAGAGCGGTTAGATCAGCATTTAGATGGTTAGCTGCAACAACACGATCATTCTTTGCAGGGATAGTCATTAAAAGGGTGTGGTCGTCTGCATATCCCACTACCAGACTGTGTTTTATGACACTTGGGAGCAGGCGAACATATAAATTAAATAATAATGGTGACCAAATTGCACCTTGCGGGACGCCTGCAGAAATACGGCAGAGATCAGATGAATCAGATGAGGTAACAACTCTGATATATCTATCGGATAAATAAGACTGAAACAAACGGAACATCCGACCACGGCAACCTATGCTCCTGAGATGTTCAAGTACACCATCCCATCGCACATGATCAAAGGCTCCCTTAATATCCAAAGCAACCAATCTAACCTCTGCTCGTTGATTAATAGCAGAGGCAACCGTTGTAGCAAGGGAGATTCCAGCATCTGAAGTGCTGGATCCCTTCAAAAATCCAAACTGTTCAGATGGTATGAAAGGAAGAATACAGCGCCACAATTGAGTCATCAATAGTTGCTCAAAAACACGAGATAAAGTAGGTAGCACAGCAATTGGTCAGTTGGTAGGGTCAGAATGTGTTCCCTTCTTGTGCACTGGAGTGATTCTACTGATCTTCCAGGAACTGGGGAAAATAGCAGCATTGCATATCTTCCGGAACAGAGCAAACAATGGTCCACAGAGTGCGGAAGCACATGATTTCAGGACACGCGGGTGAGTGAGTGAGGGAGGGAGGGAGGGAGGGAGGAAGTGAGTATTTCAAGTTTAGACGATTTTTCAAAAATTCTATATTCAGCTGCCAGTAAGCGTTTTCTTGTTTTTAATGCTACATTTGATGTTAGATGGACTAATATTATTCCGTAAAGATGATTTTCGTCGCATAAGACATTTCTAAGCTGGTTTTTGCGGACTTTTTGGTAACATGCATCATTTCTGGTAATCCCCACTTAAACTAGTGTTGCACCGATATGCATTTTTTCACATTTACCGATGCCGATTATTTGCCTATTCCTGTAACCGATATGCCGATATTTACCGATATTCTTCAATTCTTCAGAACAGGGGAGGAGGAGCAGAAAATCACCTGAAGTTTATTTGTATAAACTGCATTTGTGATGATAACGTAATCAATGTAATTAATCGCTTGGGCGGTCGACTTTTACAATGTTTTCTATAGTTTTGCTACTATCTCCTATTAAACAGTGTTTTTAGTGGGACTACAGACCCTTTGTGAAGAGTGACCAACTAATTGCGTAGGCGGCCGATAAATATACGCAGCCTACTATAGTACGTTCACGTTGAGCTGAATCCTCAAAAACATTTAATAACTCATGGATGCAATTACACATGATCTTGAAATTTGGCTCATTTGTAGTACTGCTTGATCCGCTAAAAATATTTCGAAATCTTTTTGTTCAAATGTTTGATATAATATTTATGGCCAATCTAAAGTTTCACAATACATTTTCTATGGGGAAGCCATATAAGTATAGTGTCCTTTCCCGAACTTGTAATGGAGCCAAACCGTATACATGTCTGTTGTTGACACCTTTACTGTTACCAATAATCATCTGGTTGGCTGAAATGTTAACTCTGTTGAGAAAAAATCCACTTTTAATTTTTAGCTGTTTTTCAGGATTCAGCTCAACGTGAACATACTATATAGCCTTGCAACCATACTTGTGCAAACAAACAAGCCAAAACAGTTACAGCAAACTACTTACTGCTACATTCACCACCTTCTTTACTTTCACCTGTTCATTGCCGTCAATTTAACGATTGATTGTGAGTTTCGGTTAATCGGCAAATTATTTCCGCTTCATAGCCAATACCAATACTTGTAAAATTAGCTAATATCAGCCGGTGCAACACTAACTTAAACAGTACTATTGACTGTTTGATACCATGTTTTAAGAGTGTAAAATAATGCCTCAGGGAAATAAAGCCAAAAATGATTAATTTTCAATGAAAAATGGCTGTAAAGGTCACCAAAGGTCAAATCTGTGATGGCATTATATCAAAAAACATATGTCATGAGGAGCACAATTTGTGTGGAAGTTTCATAATATTGCATCACAAAGTGCATGAAATGCTCATTTTTTGGTGCTATGCTGCTCTACTATACATGTTTATTCATCACAGTTTAACTAGTTACAGATTGCTTAGGAGATATAAGAGGTCTCTATCACCTGAACACATCAATATTCTTTTTTAGTGGGAGTATGGGTATTTCAGTGCCATCATTAATGTGCTACACAGATCACGTGGTCACTAGCTCTTTTTAATGAACTTAGGTCACGTGATCTGAATTAGATTATTTACTAAGCTTTGTAAGCAGCAAAGAGATGCACACATTTGCTGTGGGAATGTTTGTGCCACATAAACGGCAGTAGTTAATTCCCACAGGATATGGCACTGATCCATAATCCCACTACCCACATAAGCAAGGTGCACTTGGGATGATGGATTGATGTGTATAACTCTTTGGTGATATCAATACTATCATGTAGAGGGAAAACAAAAATGGGAACATGTTAAAGTAAATATGTGAGAGTACACCAGTGCTATATACCATTGACAATAAGATCAGATCATACATCTTGATAATGATGGGGCTACTGATGCCAGTTGCTGAGGTTCCATCCTTATGTAAAGTAAGTAAGATGCACTCTTCCATCTTCCTAAAGTTTGGATTGTAGAATCATCCAGGCGTGCTGTCGCTGCTGTAGTTGCTGCACCAATTCTAAAACTGTGGCCAGCAAAGTCCTTAGCTGGCAAATTGGCTGCTGTGAGAGCTGATCTTACTTCACTCACAAATCTCAGTTTAGTCAATGCAGTTCCATTCTGCTATCGGAAAAGTGAGCCTGGATTATTTCCCCGCTGTGACAAGTAGGCCAGGAGAGCACATACTGGGCACAGGTCATCCCCTGTCTTCCCTATGACAACCCTTGTACCTTCTCTACCTTGGTCAGTCTTACTCTGCTTTATCAATAGGGAGATGATGGATGGTCTCTTGGCATTATTCACTGCGACATCACTAAATGATAAGTGAGTATTTGGATCATATGCCCCATCATGTGGAATGGTGATCTCACCTGAGCGACAGAAGGAGAAGAACGTTGTCACTGCGGCTGCCCACAGCATTGATTGGTTGTAAGGGCTGTGATCCCCTGCGAGCCATGCTCTTTTCATTTTCCTGAGAATGGAGGGAGTAATGGGCAGACAAGAGTGTGTAGGTTTTCCTGATTTTCCAGCTTCAACCTTCACACCTTTTAAGATTTGCCTTAGTCTTGCCATGTGGTCAATTGTGGGGTCAAGGAAGCCATGTGCAATTTGGAATTGCCTCACTCGGATAAGTATGTTTTGATCGTATTGTGAGAGACCTTGTTGACCTAGACATGCTGTATAATAGCAGAGTATGTTCTCTGATGTTGGTAGCGGGGTGATAGAGAAGCTCTTACAAAAGTCTAAATACCTCTTTTCTGCAGCCTTGTAAGTTTTCTTTGTAGATGGAGCTAGGGCTGCTGAATAATAGCGTTGAACTGCTTTGTCCAAGCTGTGGATGTCCATGTTAGGTTTTGCGATAGTAGGGATATTAAAGCTGTTGGTATTTTGGGCTGGTTTGGTGATGCCTTGGGGATCTGTGAGTAGAAGAAATATAGGTTATTTCGTGATAGGGCATCTGCTAATGAATTATTTTTTCCTGAAATGTGTATGGAAGAGAACCAGAAATTGTGATATGATGCCAGGAATACTAGTAAGCGTATCAGATGCATTAGGTGGTTATTGCTGCTGTAAGTGCTGTTGAGGACTTGAACTACAGCCAAGTTATCCACTACAAACTGCACAATCTTTCCTCTCCACTGTGGCCCATACAATGCTGCTGCAACCACTACTGGGAAAAGCCCCTTCACTGCGATTGACCACTCTTTGAGATGGTCTGGCCATTGGAAGTTAAACCAGTGGAGGTTCCACAAGGCACTACAACCCCAGGAGCCTGAAGCATCTGAGTACACTGTTATATCCACTGAGTATTTCTTCAGATCCCACAACATGGAGATACCATTCCATCTATCAGCAAACAGATGCAACCACAAAAGATCTGCCCATGCTGGTGCATTCAGCCTTATGTGATGAGAAGGAAGAGATCCCACATCCTTCAGGGCATACAATCTTCTCAAAAATGGCCTTCCTGGCCGGACAGCTTTTGTGGCAAATTGTAGCAGACCTGTGAGGGACTCAAGTGCCTTCTTTGTTATTGCCCCACGTTTAGACACTACCTGTAAGGCTTTTGATAGTTCCTCTTTAAGGTTTTCCAGTTTACTTCTGGGTAGGCGTATCTGCATGGCCACTGTGTCAACCTCAATTCCTAAAAAAGTTAGGCAGGTGGACGGGCCTTCCAGTTTTGAAAGTTCTAGAGGCACCCCTAATCTTGCACAAGTGGAGACTAGGATCTGTTTTTGGTCCTCTGCCTGCTGTTTGCTGTCTGCTACCAGGATGAAGTCATCCAGGTAGTGGAGCAGTCTAGGAATCCCATTATTGATAAGGACCCATTGAAGAGCATCTGCTACAGCTGATAAAATAATGGGTGCGGAACGTAATCCAAATGGTAACATCTTGTCAATGTACACTGTTTTGTCCCATAGAATGCCTAAAAATAGCTGGTCATCTGGGTGCACAGGGACATTCCTATATGCCTCCTGAATGTCTGCCTTTACCAAGTAAGAACTTCTGCCAGCCTCTAACACAAGCGATGACAGGTGATCTATAGAGGGATATTTAAGAGATGAGTGCTCTGTGGATATTGCATCATTAACACTCCATTTTTCAGGTGCTGACAAGTCTGTGATTAGCCTCCATTTTCCTGGCTTATTCTTTTTGGGGATTACCCCTATGGGGCTAATTTGTATCCTTTTTGGTTGGTCCCTCAACTGAAACTGTAGCATTCTTCCTAGGTGCACCTCTCTGAGAAGGTACTCGTGGATGATCTGAGGTTGTTGTGAATGTAAGTTGGTGGGTACTGATGAAAGCCGGAACGGAATGGAATCGATCGGGGCGCGCGCCAAGTTAAAAATCGTTTAAAACAGATTGTGCGCTATTTCAAACTGTCACACAATAACTATAATTATTTTGTTTCTGTTTATAGGCATGCTAGTAATTGTTCGCTCAAAAGTTCTATTAAATGCCCACCACATGGTAAGGTGTGTGTAAATAAAATCCATCCAGTTTAGTTTAATCCTGTTGTAGAAGTACTTCCTTACCATTCCAAGAGGTAAACTACTGTAGTATTTTCATGTTGTAGCGGTATTCAAACCTTTTTGTACATGTGTCGCTGGTTTTCTGAAGCGACTATAATTCTATTATTATTATTATTATTACTAGGACCGCGTCACATACAACCAAGTACATACACCAACGTGACAGCTCCCCGGTGAGGCTATTAGGTGGTGAATGCATTATCCCCAAATCAACTCAATATGTCACAGTAGTGACAGATATAACACAATAGTGGCATTGTAACTAAAGGCCACCAGTAGCTAAGTGCCAGTACATCATTGGTGTGGTATAAATGGCACAGTGATGTGTACAAAGTATATGTATACAAAACATACAGGAGAGAACTATACATTATTGCAGTATTGTATGCAGCAATACATTATAGGCAACATCACCATGCAGATAAAAATTATTAGCCAATATACAGCAATGCATATCAACATCAACTAGAGCTAAGTAAGGTTCATCAGTGATGTAGCAATGGCACAGTGATGGGTGACACACTATAGTTATGCATACACAACTTGCAGGAGATAGCTACACAATGCTGTAGGCGTATGCAAGCCAGATGAACCAGATAAAGGAAGACAGCCAAGCCACTAGAGCCTAGTAGCTACGCCAGGTGAAGGCAAAAAAGATTAAGCACGTATTGAATTGCCTGACACCAACACAAAGAAAGTTCGCCATGCCAGCTGCACAAGACAAAATTGTTTACTTGTATTTTATATGTAACTGTAAGCTTATTGCCGGTAAAGAGCTTTAGTGGCATATGTCAGTTTAATGTTTTCTTGTATTGTTTATTTGGCAGCTGGCATGGAGACTTGAGATGTTACAAACATAAATACTTACTTGTAATCTTCTTGTTTACACAAGTGGCTTCTGGCTCTCCTGCACGGGTATCACTAATCTTCTTCACGCAATATGTAAGTAATTAAGCAAGGGTGTGGTACTGGGCGTTATATAGAATTACACGTATGGTCAAGTCATCAGCACAAACAGGAGCGACGATTATACGTTTGTGCCTTCATTCATAGGCGAATCTATCCCCGGTTAGTTCATGTCTCTAGGCCTCGTAGTTTTCTCAAACATTAATTATTAATTATTTATTTATGACGTAATTTTAACCGCGTTTCGTATTATTCTTAGTACTTGGTTATATAATTACTAGGACCGCGTCACATATAACCAAGTACATACACCAACGTGACAGCCCCCCGGTGAGGCTATTAGGTGGTGAATGCATTATCCCCAAATCAACTCAATATGTCACAGTAGTGACAGATATAACACAATAGTGGCATCGTAACTAAAGGCCACCAGTAGCTAAGTGCCAGTACATCATTGGTGTGGTAATGGCACAGTGATGTGTACAAAGTATATGTATACAAAACATACAGGAGAGAACTATACATTATTGCAGTATTGTATGCAGCAATACATTACAGGCAACATCACCATGCAGATAAAAATTATTAGCCAATATACAGCAATGCATATCAACATCAACTAGAGCTAAGTAAGGTTCATCAGTGATGTAGCAATGGCACAGTGATGGGTGACACACTATAGTTATGTATACACAACTTTCAGGAGATAGCTACACAATGCTGTAGGCGTATGCAAGCCAGATGAACCAGATAAAGGAAGACAGCCAAGCCACTAGAGCCTAGTAGCTACGCCAGGTGAAGGCAAAAAAGATTAAGCACGTATTGAATTGCCTGACACCAACACAAAGAAAGTTCGCCATGCCAGCTGCACAAGACAAAATTGTTTACTTGTATTTTATATGTAACTGTAAGCTTATTGTAAAGAGCTTGGCATATGTCAGTTTAATGTTTTCTTGTATTGTTTATTTACGTGAATGAATCCACTGGCAGCTGGCATGGAGACTTGAGATGTTACAAACATAAAAACTTACTTGTAATCTTCTTGTTTACACAAGTGGCTTCTGGCTCTCCTGCACGGGTATCACTAATCTTCTTCACGCAATATGTAAGTAATTAAGCAAGGGTGTGGTACTGGGCGTTATATAGAATTACACGTATGGTCAAGTCATCAGCACAAACAGGAGCGACGATTATACGTTTGTGCCTTCATTCACAGGTGAATCTATCCCCGGTTAGTTCATGTCTCTAGACCTCGTAGTTTTCTCAAACATTAATTATTAATTATTTAATTATTTATTTATTTATGACGTAATTTTAACCGCGTTTCGTATTATTCTTAGTACTTGGTTGTATAATTATCAATTTTTCCAAAGATGGGTAACACAAAAGGCAATACTGCCTGTACAAGGTGATCCCCAACACAGAACATACATTCACATGTACAATTACACACAAACAAATACAAAAGGAACATGAACTACTTAATAATTACAAAATCAATAAACCTAATTACAAAAAAAGATAATGTTTTAACCTAGTCTTAAAACTGCCAGCAGTCCTTTGAGATAAAATTTCAAAAGGAATTGAGTTCCAAAGAAAAGGTGTAGTCACAAAAAATGAGTGCCGAAATGCGTTGATAGTTGACGACGCAAGATTTAATGTCAAAGCATGTGACCTCGTAGCCAATCTGTTAAAATGAAAATACCTTGAGAAATTGATGGCAGTTCTTTTATGATAAATGGAGTAGAGGGTCCAGATAGATATATAGCTTCGACGTGTTTTAAGTGAAGGCCATCCCAGTTCACTGATGCAAACCGACGACGACTTAGACCATCTTTGAGCAGCTGCATCCCAAAAGCTTTTAATCCAGCGTGCAGATCTATTTTGCACCGATTCCAACAAACTAATATCCTGTGCTGTGTACGGCGCCCACACTACGCAAGCATATTCAAGGTAGGGTCTAACCAGTGCTTTGTAAGCACTAACTTTAGCTGCTTGGGTACAACCAAACATAGCACGGCGTATACGGTTCAGGCACTTAGTAGCTTTACTGACTACATATCGACAATGATCATTCCACCTAAGTTTTGAGCTGATTACAATGCCAAGATATTTAACTTTCTGTGACCATGGAATTGGATGAGATCCAATAAAGTACTCAAAGTTGATTGGATGGCGTTTATTAGTGATGTTAACTGCTTCACACTTCTTTGGATTTAATTTAGGATGCCACTTCAAAGACCAATTATAGACACTTGACAAATCCTCCTGTAACTTTAAACAATCATCATAACACGACACCCGAGAATAGAGTGAAATATCATCAGCAAAAGATTTAATTGACGAATGCTTGACAACGTGTCTAATGTCATCAATATATAAGATGAAGAACAGAGGACCCAAAATGGAGCCCTGAGGAACTCCGGACGCCACAGGGAGCCACTCTGAAAACTGACCATTTACAACAACCCTCTGAGAACGTGTGGTAAGAAAACAGTTAACCCAACCAAGCAATTCACCAGATATACCCAGGGCCTGCAGTTTTAACAAAAGTCGATGGTGAGGCACACTATCAAATGCCTTTACAAAATCCAAGAATAAGCAGTAGCAACAATCATGGCATTCTAAGGCTCCAGCCCAATCATGTACAGCCTACCATTATTGGCAGCGATTTACGAGAGTTCGCAAACTGCAGTATGTTATATTACCAATGCTTACAAAAAAATAGGTTAACAGCTTAGCTAGATGATCGTTGTTCAGCTTAGACAATTATACAACGCATTCTTGCAGTGGGCATTAAATAGAGTTGTCGAGCACATGTTTTCTAGCTTGTTTATAGCAGAAGCGAACTAATTCTAGCACAATTCTAGTTATTGTGTGAAAGTTGGAAACAGTACACAATCTGTTTAAAACGATTTTTTACTTGGCGCACGCCCCTATTGATTCCGTTCCATTCCAGCTTTCATCAGTACCCTAAGTTGGTTGTAGCTGGGCTACAATGACATTGACGATTAATACCCACTCTGAAACCTTGCTCCAGGCCATTAGTTATGTATTGTACAAAATGTTCATCAGGGTGGCAACACAATGCCTGATTCCACTCATCTATCTTGAGAGGGCTTCCTGTATCTCTACTGACTTGATGTAGTCTCTGTGTGGGCCTGCAGCTATCCAGAGCCACTAGTTTGTCCATGTATGTGTATTTCCCTTCTTTGATCATCCCAGTGCTATGGAGTGTTAGGTCCAGATCTATGGGAGAGAGAGGTCTATCAATCATGAATCACACCAACTATGGTGGAGATGACAGAACCTCTGGGGCCTAGTGTACAAAATTAGGTTAACCTCTGCTTGTGACCTATGCATATGTGGTCTACCTGCTACGGAGGTGTGGGACGCTCTATACATGTGTGTGTGTGTGTGTGTGTGTAAGTACGAGTAGGATGAACATACCACACCATACATATATATATATGAGCAAATATTAGAGTCTAGTAATAATATTCTCATAATTTTTTTTTTTCAATTACAAATACCTCCAAAAAAAACATAACAGAAAGAGTATCATATACAAATAATCAAGGCTGCACACAGCCACATCAAAGTTTAGTAGTCATGTCACTTTGCTTTCTTCACCAACGTGCACTCTGTTGCTGTGTCTTTCCCCACAATGCACACAGCAGTGGCTGAAGTGGCAAGAGGCCTTGTTGCAGTGACCATCAAAGTTCCATTTATAGCAACGTAGGTCTCTTGCTGGTCTTTTTCCTTTTGACCCTTGATCTATTCCTTGATATGTCTGCTTGATGATAGGAGTTGCAGGGAGTTGGGAAGGTAGACAGCGACCATAAATGGTGAAGTTCAGCTCCCCCCATTTTTGATGCCTCTTGCCGCAGCCCACTCTCTATACTCCTGGTCATATCGTAACCACTGAGAGCCTGCCAAGTCATGGTGTAGCTGAAGGATTAGGTGCAGGTGGACTGCAAGGCCAACTGATTCCTCCTTGGTGGTTGATGAAGCTGACACCAGAGCAGCCATCATTCTGGAGTAGGCCTGCAACCAAGAGCGGAGGTCGGAAATGACTTTTCGTTTTGTTTGGGTACGATCAGTAGGTCCCATGATTAGCAGTTTTCCATCATGTGATACAGAAAAATTTGTCTGCTCCTGCTGGGCTCCATCCAGAAGCGTTGAGAGATCAATGTATTCCCAATGTTGATTTTTTTCAAGGAGCTTGGTTGGAATGGGTGGTAGCCCGTCTGCTATAATTGATGTTGGCATTGGTCTTGGTGTAATTGCAATGGTGTGATCCGGAGTGTCTTCAAGGGTAGGAATCAGTCTGGGTAGATCAGGTGTGAGAT
Organism: Dysidea avara; assembly: GCF_963678975.1. NCBI lineage: Eukaryota > Metazoa > Porifera > Demospongiae > Dictyoceratida > Dysideidae > Dysidea > Dysidea avara. Next base: position 18,260,635 of record NC_089282.1, on the reverse strand, counting down.
TGGGATCTACTGGTAGGACAGGAATTATCGGTGGTACCTCTGGTGAATCAGTGGCAGAGCCTGAATAGAGCAACACTTGTAAGTAAAGCCAGGACCACCCGTCAGCTGGCTATGCACTACACAGAAGTGTATAACAAAACATGGTTCAGGTGACTGACTGCCAAGACCACCCATCTATGGTCACAACTGATTGTACAATACATAACAGCAGACTGCCTGCTACCACTGGACACTGACCATGCCACCTGTCATGCTCAACATTAGCTTTTCTACACTCTGTACTCCTGGCCCGCTATCAGGATAGCTGAAGTTGCACTTTTTCTTTATACATATTTGAAGCACATTGAGACAAAGAGCAGGTTAACCTTTTTGCTTCCACTTAGTTCATTAAGCCCAGAAAAAACAGGTCACGTGACCTTCCTAGCTGTCGCCTAATAGTGCAGCCACCCGCTGCTAAATATTGCTTCTTAAAAAATTATTATTATTTGCTATCTATGGTGACCGACATGTATGAAACTATGAAAAAAGAAAATACCTGATCTTGCTTCTACTGTCGAAGGAACTCCAGGGTCAGTAGGAGGGTTGCGGAGAATGTCGGCAACAACTCCAGCAATCAAATTAATGTCTTCGGGTGCCAGGCATGTAGTAGGAACGGCTGGTCGCTCGGCATCTGGACTATCACTAGTACTCGGTCTGCTACCTTCGTCACTGGCCATTCTTGGTAGAAACTCAGGTATAACTGAAACTTAGTTGATCTAGTTTTTAACATTCACAATATAGAAGAAAATTCTGCTGCAAGCTTGCTGCTCAGCTCAACAAAGACTGTGCTGGCTGTTTTGCTCTGCGATATTTATAGGCCAGCCCTGGAATGCGTACTAGAATGTGTTTTTGTTGACAGACCCGTATGCTTAATTGACATTGCATTGTTGCCCCTGCTAAGATATCCTTAGGACCGAGTATCCCAACAATGTGCAGACCTCAACCTGTTAGTTTAAACTTGTAATAATGCTGCAACAATAGAGATCATCACCTGAGATGCAAATTTTAACTCTATTCATAGCTACCTTCGGCCATGATACAGAAATATATTTGTGCATCAGGTGTGATGATCCCTTGCCTAGTACTTTGTTTATAAATTTCCTGTATGCACATTTATCAAAGGACAGAAGTACTACAAGCATATATAAAATGTTGTTAGCTAATCACATATCTTGAAATTTCACATGATCCTTAATAGCTACAATACAAAAACTAGCAAACAGTGAGGGGCTCATCAGATATATAGATTGTACTTCGTATAAGCATTAAGTTTGTTTTGTAAAAAAACCTCTAGATTTTGAGGCAAAAATTATATAGCTAAATGTGATGCTTTAGCACTGACCACGTATGTATATTCTTGTGAACGAAACAATTGTGTCACACTCTGTTACTTTGTTTGCACATTTTATTTCATCCCAAAATTTTGGTTGATTTCTAACGGTACTTAGTCACTTCTGACCTTCTCTGCACGTACAGTATTTAAAGAATCCTTATCTACTTTACTATTATAATTGTATATTTGTACATTAGTGTGTTACCCTTATACCTGAAAGTAATTATAGCCATGCAGTATGAGAGGAAGCATAAAATATGTATCCATGTAAAAACAGCCAAGCTGTATAAAAAGGGTGTGGCTTTCAAAAGCCTGGGTGAAAAAGGTGTGACATTAAAGTTTGCAGCCATAAAATGATGTTAATGATAATATATTTTAATAATTGCGAAAGATTCATTTCTCATTCCATATTATTCAGGTGATGATCAGCTACCAGAAGAACAAACTGAAACAGAAACACTGTTACGCTTCAAAGCTCGGTCTATTTCAACATTTACAGGAAAATATGCAAAAATTGTAGACCAAATAAAGCAAATTATTGATAAGCAAGAAATTGATATTGAAAGTCTCATCCTAAACTTGTGTGCTTGCGATACTGAAAAACGGACAATATTTTCCACTGATGAAGCATTTGTTAAAGTAAAAAATACAGTACAACTATTCCTTGAGATCATGAAGTACTGCAGCTTGTATGACTATGAGTTGCTACTGGCATTTGTGGAGTCTGTTGATTGTGATGAAGCTATGAAGTTATTAGATGATTTTGCTGAGAAACTGAAGAATTCAATTTTGCAAACACTCGATTTGCTGCCTGAGTTAAAAGACCCTAAGATTTTACCTGGAACACATAAATTAATCATCAAATACACTGGAGGAAAATGCACACTAGAGAATACAAAATTTATCCGAAATGTTTTATATGAGTGTTTTAACCTTAAAAGAGTATCAATCACATTTATAGGTGCAGAGGAAGGCTGTGTAGCTTTTATATTTCAAATCTCAAGTGCAGTGAAATCTTATTTGCTACAGTACAAGGTTACTACTGAGGATTTTGCTGTACTAGCTAAGCACAACATTACACATGTAGTAATTGATGATCAAGTTCTGAAAGTGTCAGTACAGGACCAGAAGGCAAGTGATATTTACAAATCTGACAGTAACCATAAGTAGATCAGTATTAGACTAACTCTAGTTTAGGAATGAAAACAAAGAGGTTGCATGTATGTGTCATGCTTACAATAGTGGCATGAATCAGTGGTGTAGCCAAGGGTGGGCCTGGATGGGCATGCAAATTTTCCTACGAAAGCAGTGCCTGCATTTCTAGCAAGAGACAAGTAGTACATACCTTGACAGTGCAATTCGATTTTTTTTTGTTTTTAATCAGTGGCTGATATTGCTGTAAGTTCAATCATTTCATCACATGATCTGAGTAGTTTCAGTGCTTTCTATTTAATGCACAGTATCATGTGATCCAAATTTTAGGTAGGTAAGAAAGGAACACGAGAAGGGAAGGAATCCGGTCTGTTTTTCACATCCGGAATACTGAGTTGTAACAGCACAGATTCTTTTGTTGGCAGGGTTAAGTGACCTAAAGTGATAGATGAAAATTAAATTCTCATGGCAAACAATCGTTTGGAGATGAAAAATTACAATTGGTGGCTGAATCAAAGCCATACAATTATCTCAAGAGTTGAGTATATAGAGTTGCGTGCAAGTATAGACGAGTTTTAAAAGAACAAGACAATTAAGGTACCAGTTTTCATTTGTAGCTTCTATATCATTCATGCAGTAGCATCAAGTTAGATCTAGACTAGTAAAATAAGCTGCAGGAACAGAAGCATAGCATATTATTAACTAGCTAGATACATTTTGAACCAGTAAATGTATGTAGAGTCCACTAAGGATGGACTTGAATTTTGTGCTTGTTGTTGTAAGGGGTGAAATGTGTGGGTGTGTGTGTCCACCCATCCCCAAAGGCCTGGCTACGCCACTGGTATGAATTCTCTCCAAATATTATAGTGCCATTAAAATCATAAGAATATTTTACATGGCAAAATTCCTGTACAGAGAAAGTATTCTAATACCAAATATAGCTTTAAAATATTCACAGTAGCATCAATGAACATTGAATTTTTAATAAATAGCTTAAATGTGGCATTTTGTCAGCTGCCTTCATGTGAGGAAATCACAATGAAGTGTTACTTTTTTTACACTGAAATTTTCCTTACATGCACCTGCACAGTGAAGGAGAGTGAATATTGTCATTTATAGCACTACAAAGTACCAAGCATGGTGATTCCGCCCCTTTGCTATTTATTGGAAGAGATGGCTTGATTCAAGGTCCAGCTGTTACAAACAGAGAGATTGAGATACTCTAATAAAGCAGTCGTCACCCTAATACAACAAACAGTGTGGTACATACTGAGTTGACAATATTACAGCATACTAACTATTCACAAGGTACTTAATTTTTAAGATTGGTTGGATCTGTGGATGGCTATATAGCGTAAGTTACCAATTATCGTCATGAACTTTCGGAACTTAGTGCATTTCGCACCCTTCATCAATATTCAAACATTTTTCATTCCACTGCCTTCCAAATCTGCGGGATTTTGATTTGTATGACGTCATTCAACATCGTTTCCGTTGGGCGTCAATGAATGTGAGGCAATTGTAAGTAAGTGTTTATCGTCATCGTGCATGTATTATCGGTTCCTGTACATTTCTCAGCATCAATTATCAGCACTTCAGCTACATTTGGGCCTGCTGATCCTACCAAGCACGAATGGTCACTTTGGTGTCCATATAGGGTCATAGCCATGGCACCAAGGAATCTAAAAATCCACGCAAAATTGGGATTTTTGCAAAAAAAAAAACATGGGCGATCCCTATTATGAATCTACTATCGTGGTCCATGATATAGTGTGGCATATGTGATTGCTTAGTGTACAATGACTAACCACTTATATGGTTACTCATAAAATATACAACAGAAATAAATGCTTTTCTGTGTATATGCATAGGATGAATAGGATGAAGTGTTTATGTGGTCAAAACAGGATACAAACTCAAGTAAGTGCACATTTACATACATTATAATACAGTAAAGTAGTTCAGGTGTCATATTTATAAACTCTTGGTCATAAGGATTTGCACTTTCCCACAAACCAGCTTCACGATGCCTTCTTAAAAGGTGAAAGCCAAACAGGTATAAAAAGATGTTAAAGATATGTACTATCCAAACCAAAACAGCCAAGCTGTAAAAAAAGTGCGGCCCCCAAAAAGGCCAGGGTGAAAAATAGATGTGAAGTCAAAAGTGGCAGGCAAGAAATGGCTGTGATGGTAGGTTAATGGCAAAATTTTAATAATGACAATTCAGGTGAATTTGCGTTGCCTCCTCCAAGTTTCACTAGGATTTGGCACCAAATTCACCTGAATTGTCGTAATTAAAATTTTTGCCATTAACCTACTGTCACAGCCATTTCTTGGCCCGCCACCTTGGATTTCACATCTTTTTTCACCCAGGAATTTTTGTAGGCCACACCCTTCTTTTACAGCTTGGCTGTTTTTGATTAAATTATTATTAAGTGTAATTACATGATCTAATAAAACAAATTCTAGTGGTAATATAATGCTTTTGCTTCATAAGGCTTCTCATTAGATGGGTTTCCTATATACCGCCACCTTGGCTTCTAAACAGCCAGCACAGATGAGCTTGTCTAATGATATTAACTGAAAACCTTATATCAATGGAAAGTTTATTCATTGGGCTGTTTAGACAAGTATCATACAGTACGGTAGTACTGTATAATAGGGATCATGGAGATTTGGGTTTTCATAGCCAAAATTTCACCCAAAAACCAGCTTCACAACTCCATCCTGGCACCTTGGCAGTATTGGTTAGGGATAACCAAGCCCAACAGTGCCTTCAGTGTGATCCTAAAGGCTTCCAATAAATTGTTCCAATTTTTAAAAAAAATTATTCAATAGAATTTTCTACTGATTAACTGCCTGCCTGGCTGCCTGATGCCTTCAGGCAAGCATAATTTGATAATGGCTTAGGCTATGGGCTTGATTTTTTCACTGTTTGACATCACTTCATCCTGAGACATGCCTTTTGGCATACCGCATTACGTACTATGACACATCATGGACTTACCTTTGTCCTCCTTTGTGTCCCATTTATTTTTGCTGACAGCCCAAGGTGTCAATTCATGGTAGCACAATGCATGGCTTCCCTACAGTACGTTTGTAAACGGGAATCATCCGTACTTTCCATGGTGACTGGACTGATTTCAGAGACGATTCTAGCACTGTTCTTCGTTTGTAACGCTGTGTAACGGGCTGAACATAGCTGAAAGCAAAGCATAATGGCCACTGAACTTTTGAGGCAGTAATTGATAGTTGGGGGCACGCGAATCATATTTTCGTGGTGACTGGATTGTTGCAGAGGCACTTCTACTGTTTTTTGTCTGTAGCACTGTGTAATGGGCTGAACATAGCTTAAAGCGAAGCATAATGGCCGCTGCACTTTCGAAGCAGTTTCTGATTGCTGGGACGCGCATTCAGATGAAAACATTAATTCTGGTGCCATCCTTTCTTTTGATGTGGTATGCATGGGTTCACCAATCATAGTAATGTTACAAAAAAAAGCAAAAAAAAACAAGTTTAAGGAAAAATTAAAAAATTTAAGTTCTACAGACTGAATTAGGGATTAAATGTTCACTAGTATATCTGCAGGTGTAGGCAACCTCCCTTGTTTCCCTACCTTTTTTTTTTCTATGATCCCTAATTGAACTTAAAATTTTAATTTTTTCTTAAACTTGTCAACAATTGTTGTAACAACAATTGCTCGCTTGCTATGATGCCACAAAGAATGGTGAGTGTATTTCCTGTTACAATTTCCAGTCAATTACATCAGTTGTCAGGCCATGTAGCAGAATTTATATTGGGCTAGGAGGGAGACAATTAAGTTATTTGTTTTTGGTCTGTGGTAACCACAAAGGTATGGCCAAGATGTACTCTGAGGTTAACAGTTTACTATGCTGTGCCAGCCTACTTGCCTCAGTCACCTGTATTGCAGTAGTAAAATGTATTTATAACCTGATTGCATAGGCGGCGGAAAGGGGGGGGCTAGGGGGCTAAAGCCCCCCCTAGGTACACCAAAATTATCTTTCTTGGAGTGGGGCTGAAAACCGCGATAAAGATCAAGATACTCTAATAGAGCAGTCACTCTAATAAAGTAGTCAGTGTGTAGCGAGCTATGAAAGGATTTTATGTAGTTTATCAGCTAGAAATGGTAGCTGGTGAGGTGGAAAGCTCTTGTGAGTTGGTTGTGACTTTTTTTTTTTTTTTTTTTTTTTGGTCTCACCTTACCAAACTATAGAAATAAGTCTGGGTCAGCTCAGCGGAGCCCCCCCTCATATCAACTACTTCCTCCGCCACTGCCTGATTGTCAGTAGTACATGTACTTTTACTTGTGGTTTTCATGATCACTTGTACAACCAGTTTATATTTTAAGCTAGATTGAACAAGAAATCGGTGCATCTCTTATGTTCATACACTGTATTAGGGATAAAGCCAGTACAAATATATTCTTAACAAAGGTAGCATAAGCAAAGTTTGACCACATAATCTATGTAGAAGGCCTTGACAGAAGTCCTTATGACTTGTAATAGAATCAATTCCATATAAGCTCTTTTATGTGACCAGTAGTCACCCTTTAAAATACTGTAGTATCAGTGTGAGTGGTTGAGTAGTAATCAGACATGGGTGGCCCCAAAAACAAACATCTACTGTAACTTGGTAGAAACACAGGAAAAGAGAAACAACAAAAGTTAAAATGTCCGGTCAAATTGCTTGATGTCCACTCGGGGCATGTTTGAAAAGTTATTCACACACTGTGTTATTTCACACGCATTGCATCGATAGCCATTTATATAAATGTTTGACTCACATGAGCTTTATTTGGCATGATTTGTTGTCGAATGGAGAATTGAATGGTCATTACCAGGACTCCATAGGACATACTGTGAAGAAGTTATCAAGCGTTTTCTGAAGGTATATAATGAGTTTTTTTCATGTTTTGTGACAGCTTGTGTTCACAGCGAGTTTTGGCCTTGTGCTTTCACCAAAGGGTAAAACCCTAGGTACTATATTATTCTTATTACATCAAGGATAGAATGATGCAAACTGCATAGCCTTATGACCTACCGTATGGAAGTCACAGCGCTTTGTTTACAGTCACACATTATGGGCAAAATATTGGCCTATGCATTTTCAGTGCACTTTTATTAATAATTGCGTGTAGCTTTAAGGGTTATATCTATTACACTAGTATTTTATACTACGTATGTATTGTTGTTGTGCCTGTCATACTGTAGCAATATTACCTCCACATGAAGTTGACCTCTACAAACCTAAGGCAGTTGCAAACTTTTCAAAACATATGACCATTGAATCAGCTTTGACCAGAACGACATCACAAATTAAAAGGATTTTAGAGTTGAGGAAGTTTGAAGATTTACGTAGAGCTTACATAGAGAGGATCAAAGAAAGCAATTTGCCAGGGGCCTTAGTAGTTAAAATACAAAAGACAAATTCACTGAATGAGATGTTGAATGAACTTTCTCAGTCTCCATACTGGAACTGTTTTGATACAAAACTTCTCCAGGCTCTTGTGAGTGCATCAGGATCAGCTGAGGCTAAAGAATGGTTGGAGAGTTTCAAAGAAATTTTTTATGCTGAAAAAATTACCAAATTTATTCCTTATGTAAGCCGTAAGCCATTCAGGGAATCAATTGACTTGAAGGAGAAGTTTGACAAAGATCCTAAAGATCTGACTGTTTCAGAATTGCTACAACACAAACTTAAATTAGTGAAAGCACTAGATATAGATGAAGATGAACCAGTATTAAGTTGTATTAAAACAGGTTGTGTTGAACTGACATGGCAGATACCACAAGAACTGGTTTACCAAGCATATACTTCAATGAAGAGGAAACATGATGAGTTGTCATCATTAGCTGTCAAGTCCCTGGTCTTTGAGGAAGCAGACAAATATGCAGGCCTTCCTATTTTGTGGCGTGGACAAGAGGTTGTGGAAGTTGGTCCTATTGAGCCATTACCAGAACATGTTAGACAAGAACCATACTCTTTACAACAAGGATTTCAATGGATTACACTGAATAGCAGTAATACTGAGGAGGTGGTGAAGTTTAGGAGTATTCATGGTGAGGCACGAAGAGACACTGTGATGTTTGGTAATATTCTGGTTAGGATGCCTGATTTACATGTAGACACTACAAATTATTACCTTTATAGATTTTCACATCCCCACACAAGGAGTGAGTGGCAATTTGGTATCAGAACAACTGATGGTAAACTAGTAGGTGTAGTATTGGCTCCTCCAGCTGTTTGTTTGAGTATTGGAGGAGTATCAGTAATGTGTGTTGTTCCAGATATTTTTGTTCATAAGAAGTATCGAAACAAACGATTGTGGCATATATTATTTAAGGAACTTCAAAGAAGGGCTAATTTAAATAAAATTAGTCAATTTATTCTGTCTATTACAACTGGTTTACTCAAGCCTATAACTACAAAAACTGTTAGGAGATATCATTTCACCCTTCCCACAATGCATCGACTCTCCAACTCCCCCAAAACACCTGGTTGGAGGAAAATGACATCAGAAGATGTTCCTAGTGCATTAGCTCTTGTCAACAAATATTCATCGCAGTTTGAGATCAAACGAGTCTTTACAAGTGAAGAAGAATTTTCTCATCTTTTTCTGTGTCCAGCTGTACCAAATTATGTGTTCACTTATGTAGTGGAAAATGAAAGTAAAGTTACCGACTTTGTCAGCTACTATATTTTTGAAACAATTCGGGATGATATTAATGAAAAATTTGCTGGTATCAGTGCTGTTGTGTCCACGCAATCTCAGTTCCAAGGCCTCATTAGAGATGCTTTTGTGTGTGCAATAGAAGGTGGTGCTCAAGAGGTGCTAATTAGCCAATTTATCGAAGATGATGTGTTATCATCACTTGCTGCCTATGCTCAATTATCATCTCATCATCAATTATCTCTTCATTACCTGTACAACTACAAATACCACAGTCTTTGTGAAAGGGATTGTTTTTTGTTGTTTTAAATGTTTTAATTATTGGTACTATGAATAGAAACCTACAATACACATACACTGTTAATGTATGCATAATTCAGTGTTGTAATTTACACATGTCTTAACACATTATATTGTTCTGGTTATCTTGTAATAGATGACCACACTTGTTTTGTAATATACTTACTAACACTTGTATTTACATGTATTCTTGTTGTACTGAGTGATTCCAGACTTCCACAGGTTTTGCATAATTTGTTTTTTTCTGTGAATCTTCCGTTGGAGAGTTGGCACACTGCTGTATGAGTAATTGATCAAACATGGGGGTGAGGGTGCACGTACTTTTGGACCATTCGATCAAATGCACAATAACCAAAATGGAAAAGAATAAGTGCTTGGCAAATTTAATTGTACACTCTTTGTTCGTTCTACCCAATTTCACTCCCCTGGCAGTCAAACAATTTATACAATTGAAATTCACCAACTCCAATGTACAAAGATCAAAATGGAAAGAATATATGCATGCCAAGAGTTTATTATCTATTTTGGTGAATGGCCTGCCCCACACACATATACACAGCAGTGTGCCCTAGATCCACCTATGCCTACTCTTGAGATTTTTGCCCAACTGGTCAAGTACAAACTCTTGGAACCTTTAAACTCATTGATCAATATATCTGATAGCCTAAAATTTAAACAATACAGGTACTTAACTCATTTTAGGCTTTTCTGACCAAATATGTCACCATAAAACCAGCCTCACAATACCTTCATGGTGCCTTGGCAGTATTGATTAGGTATAGTCAAGAGTATTAATGGGGGAGGAAGAGTGTTGAACTTTGCTATAGCTAGGCTGTGAAAATGAACCCATAAAGTAACCTGCACAACTTTCTCATCTCATAAAGCTGACCGCTGTTGATTGCCCAAATTTAACATATGTTACTAGTAGTTCAAAGCAGGTGGCCTACATGGAGTTACAATGGCTGAAACCCATCTAGACATATCAGTTTTGCCAGCAAAACTGTCGAGGTAAGGGTTGGCGACCTTGACAAATTACGTATCGTGTAGTATCTATTACAATGAATAATGATCATTTAATAAAGAGTGTACTCAGTTAGCTAAAGCAGTGGTGTTTTGAGGTGTACACTTACTTGTATGTGTGTAGAGTGGACACACAGTTTCACACCCACATACTCCTGGTTGGGCAGCATGTACCATGATTTGCTTTTTTCATGAAAATTTTTTACATAAGATCAAACTACTCTAATAGAGCAGTCATTCACATTTTTACATGAAATTTTTTTATCACGGTTTTCACACTTCTTGGCAACTTGAGGAGGTTGTTAAAAAATGGTGGATGCCAACCATGCACTCTACTCAGAGTCAATTTTTTTGCACGAAAATAAAGTGAGGTATTTTCTACCCAAGTCATATATATATAGTTCTCAATTTTCCCAGGAGTGAGATTAATGTGCAGACGAGCTCTACTGCCATACATCCCATGCAAGATTAACCACAACATGTAGATGTAGATAATTTCCCTTGTTTTGATATTTCTTTCATATTGGAATATTCAGTGAACTTCCTAATTTTCCATGTAAGGTGGAAAATTAGGAAGTAAAGGTGGTAAAGTTTATAATTATATGGCTTGAGCAGTTAATCAAGAAATGTGCTGCTTGTGAAATAGAACATTTTGTAGCAGATAAGCAAATAATTATGTAACACTTTGACACCTCAGATCAAAGGAATTCCACAGGATACATTTGCCATGTACAGTAGAACTTTAGTTATCCGGATTCTTGGTTAACCAAACTATGGAAATGACTGCTCTATTAGGGTATTTGAAAATACTGATAACTTTTAAAATTTTTCTTTATGCTATTTTAAGTTATTTATACACAGTTTCAATCATAGATATGGACTTTTCAGGCTATGGACCACCCCTGGTCCCAAGGGGTTCAGATAACTGAGGTTAAACTGTATATCTCACATCTAAATGTACATAGCTACACCGGTGTACATTGAAATGTATCCTGCAAAGTAGTTACACTTATAAAAGTGCTAATTTTGTTGCTTGATTGCCACAATCTATTTGGAAATGGTTCACTTTTTGATAGTTGGGTTGGACCAGGACACTGTTGACACAAAAATCTATAACGTAGATTACAATGCTGCCACCCAAATTTTTGACTAGTAGATTTCAAAGCATCAGTTAAAGCATTCTGGACTTCATGATGAACATTGCTATGGTAACTAAATAGGTAAGTTTTAATTAGGAATCCATCAGTGGGCATGGTTTTACAGAACAATAAAATACCTCATCTTTATCTATAACTTGTAACTCTATAATATATAAGAAATTCTGTCTATTACAGACAAGTATAAGTATAATGATAAGTATTAATACAAAGTGTTATTGCCATATCGATACACAATTTCATTGTCATTGGTGCCATATAGTTCCCAGCTAGAATTGTTCTGCAATAGCTGAACTATTAGAAAGCAGAAAAATCCATGAGGAATAGCACCAAAAGTAACAGGTATTAAAAGAGATTCAACTTTTGCTAAATCTTTTCCATCACACTAAAACATACTTGTTTCTCATAGATACATTGTTGTTGTTCCTCAATATTATCTGTACAAGTAGGTAGAATACATGGCATGAAATATTCCTTGTTATCAATTGGTGCTACGATTTTTAAATATACTAAAATGATTCTTTTGAATGTCTAGATTAATATCTTGTAACATTTTAGTATTAAAAATACCACTGTATTGTGTGTTGGAGAACATTATAGAGTACATGGACATAGTACTGATTCAAACTGTCAAGCTTACTCTATACATACAATGGAACCTCTCTTATCCAGGCAGTCTGGTACCTACTACAGCCCTTATCTCAGTAATGTCCATGACCAAGTAATACATGCAAGTAACTGTTTTTTTCAAATGCAACTTGCTATCAATTGCAATTTGTACTATACAGTATAGTGGGTAGATGTGGAAGTCACATTCATGGTTGTCCCCTGGGATGCAAAATGTTTTATCACCTAGCAACCAAGTGGTAGTTATTGTCAGTCAAATGAACAACCATAGACGATTCTAAGGGGGGCTAGGGGGCATGCCCCTCCCCCTGCTGAAAGATAACTTTTAAAATTCTTGGAGAAAAGTTGCTGCAGTATAGAATGGCATTGTTATTTTTAGCATTTTCCATGTTTTTAGCATAAATTTTAGGCTGTTTTCACACCTTTAAATTGCAAAAAATCCTGCAGCTTCTGGGGGTTGCACCCCCAGATCCCCCTGAAATTCTGCTTTATACTACAACCAATCAACAATAGTTATGCTGTTTCCAACTTGGCCCCCTGCAGGTCAGGTCTAAAATCACCACTGTGAACAACCCACCTAATAGGTAAGCAGCAACCTGCAGGCTTCCTCCTTGTGTTCATTATGGTCGACAGACTATAACTACCTTTAATTTGGGATGTCTGGACAATGGAGGTGCCTGGATAATAGTTTAGAAAAGGGAGTTTCCTACTGTAGTGAATTAAATTTAGAGAGAGGATTAATTGGGGATGGATTATGGATGCTTAATCTTATAGAGAGAAAATATTTGTCAATGAGAATCAAATAATGCATTTTTTGACATGATCAGGATATGCATTTATATATTCTTTTGCTGTCACCGATATAATAATGATCTTTATCGACACCACCAAGAGAAAGGATCAAACCACAGTTCTGCTAGAATCGCTTTAAATATGCACATATATTGCATCAACTCCTTTTCTTTATACCTGTAGAGTTGTCTCTGTATGACAACAGTAATATTTAGACTGTCACGCAGTTATGATCCTAGAATTGAGATGCAAGGATACAGTATAAAATCTTAAAATCAATATGGCAAGTGTTTTACAAAGATCATGCAAATGAATAATTTGTGCTTACGTAATGTTTAAGACATTACAAAACTTATTGTAGTGCTTGAAATGTATCCTATTGTGCCAGTATATACTACAAGTTGTGAATATAAAGACATGATCACTTGCGGATTGGCTGGTGGGAGCAGTCTGATGATCACCTATTACCAGAACCAGTTAGATTTTAATAGCCATGCAAGATTCTACAGATGCTATATACAATGCATGGGTCATTTCTGATCATAATGCACACGATATACTTCTGGTGTACAAGAAGGCATAATAGTATACCTTATACTTTATTACCACAGCTGAGTGGATACACTGAGGTTTTAGTTCCTTGTCTGCTGTGCATAATATGATCAGGGAACAATTTTGTGTGTATGGCTCTCTGAATATTGTGAGTTCTATAATATTATGCAAATTGCATTGACCAGGGTTAAGTAAGTATAGCTCTGGGAAGTTTCTTTCAATTGGTTGTAGGTATATAGTTTGACAGTTGAAGCGCTACTGTTTTAGGTGGTGACAGACAGCATACTCAAATGACTACAGTAAACTTATTACCAGAGCAACTCAGTATAGGTATATAAAGCTTCAAAAAAGATTGTTGACTCATGTACTCATATTATCGAAATCTATCATCATGAATGTTTAGTTGACTTCTAATTACTCATGTGGTAATGATATTGCCAGTCAATGTTGCAGATACATGCATGTGGTAGCTAGCTAAATGCTTGAGCACACATGATTATGATTTAAAAGGTGATGAATAACCTCAGAACTGAAAAACACAATTATGGCAAACACTAAAATAGTTCCTTGGTCATCTTTGAGGCACATATAACTAGGGAGTTCTGATAATTGTTTACTATGTAGATGCAAGTTAAAAAAACACCAGATAATTAATGCTGACAGGTTTTCTATTAAGGATCACACTGGCTGTTACCAGATAATATTTGAAAAATTCTAGTGCCTGATGACTTGAAGTCCATGATAGTATTAATTTTATTATGCAAATGCGAAGGATTCCACTAAAGTTTATTCAGCAATATGTGTATGTGGTAAAGGTACTAGAGTTCCATAATCTAGGCAATATCAATGATATCAGGACAGAATACTTGTAGGTAGCCATATTACAGAACATTACTGGATCTTGAGATTGTGATGGCTAAAAGTGAAATTCTGGATTGTTTTCAGATGGTAGATAAGTGTGCTGTTGAAAGATATTAAAGAACATGTTTATATAAAATTGTTTCCTAGTGATTCCCATTGTAATTTTATTTAACGTCTCCTTTACACTGGCATCATTATGTGTATGTTTTATACTGTATGCGTATTTCTTACCATACGCGTATGGTAAATACCATATGTGTGTTGTATGTACTGTGGTATAATATACATGTATGGTACATACCATACACGTACGGTTGTACCATATAAGATTATGCATACAGTTGTACCATATGCGTATGGTATGAAATACATATTTGGTATAGAATATATACACTCCTTTTACGTATCATCACTGTACTTTCTCTATCTTTCTCAATCATGTTTCTGTTACCTGTGTGGACTCCATGCAGACTGTATAGCTGCATACTCAAGTTTAGGTTGTACCAAGCTAAGGCAGGTTCTCTCTCTTAACTGGATGAAGTTATCATGTAACACTTCAACAAAGCTATAGTGTCTGCATGGTTGGCTTTGCAAGTAATAGACAGAATGCGTGCATGTCATTTTAAGTTGTTCTGAATTGTGACACCCAAATATTTGGAATGTTCAACAAAAGATATGCTAAATGGTTGCGTATTCTGGGTATCTATAGGATGTGAGGCATTTATAACAAATCATCATAGCTACATTCAATCTCATCAGCCTCTTTTGCTGCCAATCCTGCATGTAGAGGACTTAATTAAGTTTTTTTGTAACTTATTCACATGATCTTGTGTGTGTGTGTATAGTCTTGTACAATATACAGTGGTCAGAACAATGTCATTATGTATGAAGGTGCAAGCAGTTTTGGGTGGTTTAAATAGGTACTTCCATTTAAAATTGTTAGACCAAAAGTGTTAAAAAAATTTCCAAAAATAAAGAGGGGTTCCATAGTGGGATTCCTCTTATAATTACAAGTGTTCTATAATTTTATAATAAATAAATTTACCTCTAGCAATAATCCATACAGAACTATTGTACTGTACATGATATGCAAGTTACATGAAGCTGGTTTAAAATTCTGTAAGGAAGTACAAGCCAACTTGTGTGAATTGTAATTGTAGTGACAGCACACTTGAGATGTTTCAGTTTAATCCCAGTTCCTTTTCAATGTACTCAGTAGCTGCAGTCAAATTGTCAATCTCTTTCAATGTTGTAACCAGTGTGCCCCAGGTCTTGGGTCCCACGCCATGATTTGAAGAAATCCAACTCCTCAATAATTCATCACAGCACTTATCACAATCCCTCCCAAATTTTTCCTCTATTCTTTCAATAGTGCTAATGTCATACTCAAGAAAATCAGCTACATCTTTCCAATGTGCAGCTATCTTAGGAATGACAATTTTCTTCATTTGTTTCATTGTAGGTTCTATCAGTAGTAATTAATGCATAGCTATATAGCTATGCAGTTACACTTAATCTTACTTTGAGCAGGTATTGGTGGTGAGATTGTTATGCTAACATGCCTTGACTGGGTAGACACACCTAAGAAAGAGAGAAAAAAGCATGTACATGCATATTCTTATTTAGAGTTTTTAAAATATTTATATCTGCATACTAATTGTGGCTATATAGTCTCGTGTAACCAGACTGCTTTATTTTCCTGTCCTATCCTTGCATGCACAAACGAAAAAAGTGGACTGGTTAGTCCTGCCCTAGGTGGTGTGCTAATAATACAGTAGCTGCTGTTTATAGGGGTTGATCATGATTGTGAGGCAGCTACAGTGTCTCTATCTGGGACGATGACTACGATTTAAAATCATGGCTGCACATGTGATTATGAAGACAAGTACATAACTGAAGAATTACACACTATATTATTAGCATACTAAAGTATAGAGAATAGTTGGCCAAGCTGTTAACAATGAGTACACAGGAAGCCTTATTCGACTGAAAGACCGGTTAGGTTGAACGACGTTCTATTGTCAGTAGTCATTCTAAAATATCAACAAAAACAAAGAAATTTTATGTACCTATAGCTATGACACAAACATCATGCTGAACTTTAGAGTTGCCTAAGAATGTGAGTCAGTGACAGCATATAGCTACTGTAACTAATGCTATATATAGCTATATGCTGTGAACCAGATTTGGCAATTGGTAGTACGCAAATTTTGTAGCTATGTACACGGTTATGGCTGATGTTCTGCATGCTTTATGTCAGTGTGACACACAAACTATAATTACCTCTAACTGGAACACCAGAGTCAATGGCAGAAAACAATTTCTCCCATGTAGCTGTGGTCTCCACCCTCAACCACTCTGAAAACATCTCATTGCAACATTCTTTGATTCTGTGTGGGTGGTCCTGCTTTATAAACCTCAGTTTAGCATCACTCAGACCCAGCTCTACTCCTATTTCCCTCCAGCCTGCAGCATATTGTGGTGTGACGTACTGCTGGAGCTCCTGTTGTGTTGGAGTAGTCGATACTGTTGATAAATTTTGCAGTGGAAAAATCACAATCTCTAGACCTATATATGTAGCCTAGCCCTAACCTTCATTAGGATTTCTAAACTGTTTCAATTCTTGGTCAGCAGTAGCCATGAGTTTCAAACTCGGAGTGTGACGTGGGCGAACACAAAGCAATGCGTGGAGCGCTGTTAAATATAATATGTCTTAGCCGTCGATATTAGACTAGCCTACCAGTTGCTTTCTGTCAACGCACCGATGGTCCGGGCAAAAACGGTCCGGCCGGACCATTTATGCTGTCATAAATGGTCCGGCCGGACCATTTGTGCATGCATAACTGGTCCCCCCGGACCATACATGTCTGTGCAAAAATGGTCCGGCCTGAACATAAATGGTCCGCCTCCAGTCTTTCATTAGCCGGCCATAACGGCACTCCCTACCTCAAGTATTCCGCCACTGTGCCACCAGGGATCCCTCTGCCACCGTAACTAAGCGTCCACAAACGCATACCTGATGCCGTGGCTTTGCTACAAGAAAGCTATATCAATACCAGTACCTGGACTGAGCATAATATAGCCGACCCTATAGTAGAACGTCTCTTTGCTAGCATAAACAACTATGGTGTACTATACTGTAGTTTCTATTCCAGAACAATTCGTGATTAGAATAATTACACTGTTAATTCGAGTGGATGACTCCTGTGCCAACTTGCATGAAGATCATACAAATCATAGCTACATGTATGAGATTCATACAAGTTGCCACAGGTGTTATCTACAGTGTATGAAGTTCATATTTTCGAATTAACATGCAGTGTAGCTATATTCTGGCACAGCTAATAATAATTAACTGTAGCTATGTTAGGTATAGTTACTCATATCTTGCTACGTAGCTAATTCTGTTACAATTTTCCACAGGTGAATTTTGCTATTAAAATAAGATTATAATGCTAAAGCACTGTAGCTATAAAGATACATGGCATGGTTGCAATTATTCAAAGTCATTAATCTGGTGAATGTCCTGGGAGCATTCGTGGCATGAAAAAGTTTTTACATTCTTGGCCTCTTCAGGCTTCAGGTTGGTACAGATGATGTGTGACCATTGCTTACATTTATCACATCGTACCTGTAAAAATACATTAAAATGTGCATATATTATTGTGTATTAGTCTTACCCAATCAACATATTGTGGATGACTTATACTTTGTTCCCCTGCACCACACATTATACACCTTTCGGTCATATCAACTATAGAATGTGTATATCAAATACCATAATGCAGGCACATTCGTTTGTAGCTAGAGGTCATTATGTACTATAGTACCTGAGTATGAAAGCAATGCAACACCTATATCAATCCGTGCTTGTGTAGTATTCATTCTGCACAGGCTATTTTCTTCAATGCTTCCTGATAGAAACAGCTGCTCAGCCATCTAACAAAAAACTATAATGCTATACTTATAATGATTGTATGATTATACCTTCATGCAGTATACACCACAGTTGGAGGTATCATACTGAATCTTTCTCTTCAGCTGCTTCAACTCAAACTTAGTGATGTCTAAATGGTCCTTTCCTAATATTTCACCCCTTCTCTTGAAGTAATTCCTGTATAAACAGGTGTTCAGCAATTGAAGTCACATTTTCAAGTAACGTGTATGCCAAAAAACTTATTTGCCATGTAACTAACTAACTTTACAGCAGCAAATGCACCACGGCTTGACCGTGAAGGTCCATAGGGATCAAGATAATAAAAGCTTTTCTGCTCCAAGTCCATAGCCTAAAAACATAATAGCGTAACAGATGACAATGTTACTGATGAGCAGACTTACAATGAGAATCCAATGGTTACTACCTTGGTTGTAGCATCCTCCAATGTACTTATACGTGCTCAATGATTCCTAGCAACCAAGGGAACAACTCTCATTGCAATAATTATACATAGCTTAATTACTTTGTTATTGTGTGCAAAATGTTACTAACCGTCATTGTAACTGTACCTTAGACAATAGGTGTGAATGCTTCCCAGCAGAGGTATGGCTGAGTATGCAAGATAGTGTCTGAGAAATCATGGCAAAAGTATTTCCTTGGATATTTGATAACAGTTCAAGGTATGTATGGATTATCTTTGGAATTTAATACATTTAAATAAGCACATACATGTCAGACATTAATGAACCTCATCATTTACATCTTGATTTGGTTTTAGGCTGTGGAAACTTCCGTGGTGAACTGCATTTCTACCTATCCTTGCTTTAACAACATGACATGGTTTTCCATTCCAAATCTTAGTAAGCTGTTTCTTGAGGAATAAAACACATGATAATATTTTGTGCATACATACATAACATATATTCATTATACATGTGCTCCATGTAGCATAATGTATAGCTGTATAACTACTGTATAGCATTGTTATTATACCTCTGCATTATTAGTGGATCCTGTATCCATCTCACAGTCATTCTTATGAATCTCCTTCACTGGATCACTCTTTACCTTCTTGCAAGCACTCTCATTCTGTACAATGTGCCACATGTAGCAGCACCATTATGCAGATGAATATGCCAAACTTACAGTTTTAAAAACATCTTTCAGCAATTTGCGCTTCCTCTGTGGTTTCACAAGATCAGGACAATTCTTATCAGGACTAGAAAACTGCAGTAATCTTTTACATTTAGTAACTCCTTTAGGCGAATCAAAAATTGCATCTACAATTCTATTCTCTGTAATTTGTGATGAATCAAAATAATACAGAAATTTGTTGAAACACCTACCAGGTGATTTAGGTGTAGCACTAAGCTGTGTATCTCCTTTCTTAGTCCCACAAATTGGTGAAATTCGAGTGCCACTTGGAAGTAGTTCAGGAACAAACTCTTCCATACAAAGAGGTGTGCTAGCTTGAATTATACTGTTAACTTCCTGGCTATCCTGTACAACTAAATGAAATAAGTACGATGTGCACACCTTGAAGTATAATTCAATAAATATACACATATACCATCAGAGTGCTCCTTGCTTATTCCTTGGCTTAATGAAGGAAGTGGCACAGGTGAATTAGAATTTCTTGCAGTACTGTCAGATTCCATTTGTTGATCTTGCAGTCGGTTTACTACAAACAAATAACTTATAAATTTATCTATACACATAATTTATGCAGATACACACAATTATGCATACAGTATTAGTAAGACAGGGTGTACATCCTTAACTGAATGTATTATATAAATAAATACCTTCACAATCCTTAAATTTTTGATTTTTGCTTGATGAATCGGAATATGATGTACCAGAACTGGTAGATGCATCTACTGCAGTTGGACTCTAAACATAAACAGAAGAGGTAACCAAGGTAGAAGTAATGTCAAATATTCAGTTAACTTACTTTAGGAGGTATTGGCTGTATTGGAGACATATAAGGCTTGAGACGAGTGCCATGCACTCTTTCAATGACCTTTTCAGGATTTTCAACTCCTTTTAAACTGTAGAGACCTTTTCCTAGTGATTTTACAATTTCATAAGGACCAAGCCATCTGTAATCCAGTTTTCCTCCCTTCCTTTTCTTCCTTTTATTATCTCTAATAAGCATTTTGGCTCCTACAGCATAAGCTCCTACATAAAGAAATTGAACTGGCGTATCTTTAGATATATATTACATACCTGGCTTATAGTTTCTCTTATCATACTGTTCTTTTTGTCTTTGTTGTGCTTTCAGAATGTTAGCCTTTGCAGCATTAAGTGTTGCTTGCTTAGCATGATGAAGCTCATTAAGTAGAGAAGGATTTTCTGCTTTGCAAAAATCCGTTAACAATACATCAGGATCTTTCTTTTCGGTATTAATGTCAACCGGTAGCACTGGCTTTCGTGCAAACATGAGTTCAAATGGTGAGTATTGTGTAGATTCTTGTTTGGAGGTATTATAGCTATAAACACATGTATCCAAAAAGTCTTCCCATTGCTCTTTCTTATGATCAATAAATTTCACAATCATGTTCTGTAGTGTCTGGTTAAATTGTTCAACCAAGCCATTGGCCTAAGGGAAATATATATACTTAATCGACAATCTGTATATGATATAATAACAATGTAGTTGTATAATTGCTACGGACACCAATGCAAGAAAATTATACCTGCGGATGATAAGCAGTTGTTAATCTGTGATCAATCTGGAGCAATGACATCATTCGTTTATCAAGGTGGTTGTTAAATTCTGTTCCCTGATCTGTTGTGATGACTCTAGGAATTCCCATCCTCATGAAAATCTATAATAAAACACAGATCTATAAATAGATATCATTTACATAAAGCTACGTATATAGATACCTTAAATAGAGAATTAGCTACTTGAAATGCACTTTTGTCCGGGGTAGCTATGGCCTCTGCCCACTTTGTGAAGTAGTCAATAACTGTTAAAATATAGCGATTTCCTGCAAAAAATGTGTGCAATTTTTACAGAATAAATAATAATAATTGATGCTGATTCATGCATGCACTGTGAAAAGTAAGTGCATGGTGATACCTGTGACAAGTGAATGCCAATAGCTATATTATATTTTAGTGATGGTCACTATATTAATATAATATGTTTGCCACAGATCTCACCATTAATCTTTACAGAGCCATTGCATGCTTTTACTGTATACATACCTGCTGGAGACTGATATGCAATTGGGCCAACAAAATCTACGCCTAGATGATACCAGGGAGCCTTGACTGGTACAGGATTCAGTGCAGGGGCAATAGTTTCTAGCTTTCTGTTCACATGCTGGCAAATATCACATCGTTGCACCTATGCATTCCGTACAAGATATGGCATCACATTTGTATTACATGCTCATGCAGAGCGCATCTTACAATTTCTTTAGCATCCTTAGATACCCCTTTCCACATAAACCTCTCAGTAATTCTTGCCAGTGTCTTCCTGTATCCAAGATGGCCAGAGGTCTGATCTCCATGACAAGCTTGTACAATCCTAAGCTGTTCCTTTCTTTCTCTAATGTATCGAACTTGTTGCACCTGAACATGCAAATTAAGAAATGATATGGCTACATATACATGCATGTATGTGCACTATAGCCACACCTCATCCTTTCCTTTATGTTTTTTTCTAAACACCAATTCTCCATCAACCACACAAAAGTTTGCTGCCTTTCTTCTTACAATTCGCTTCTGATTTTGAGTAAGGCCTTCTCTATACTGCTTCCTTGTCACATAAACATAAACATCTTCTAGTGTGTCAGTTTCCAATTCGTCCTCGAAATGGTTATCCTCCTTATCAGTATTATGAGCCATCACTGGAAGCAAGCAACTTGCGCCACTTCAAGTTGCAGATTATTCACTCTAAACTTGATCTCTGAGCCTTTCGTGTTCGTTAGAGCTAGTATATAGTCCTGCTGTAGCTGCAGTATAGCCGCGGATCCTCAGTCAGTAAATTGAACTCCGGCACGCGACTGCGTCGTATCGAATCTTGCTCCTTAGCCGGATATGCTGTATAAGCTAACTACCAGACTCCCTATACCAACAAGATACGGCCGCAACAACCAGTTATACAGTCTATACACTCCAACTCTGTCTGCTATTTGAGCTAACTAAGCAGTACTGAGATATTTATTGGATTTAGTTTATGTCAGCATGCTGAGAGATTTTGCGAGATTTCTTTGAAGGCACCGCTTCAAAGAGATGAGGCTAACCTATATTTGGTGTATATAGCTATTCTTGTCGACTGTACGGTGGCAAATAGTCGTTGCAGTTTAGTTTGGTAACCCGGACCATTTATGTTCGAGTAGGACCATTTATGTCGTCATAGATGGCCCGGCCGGACCATTTATGTCGAACATATTTGGTCCGGCCGGACCGTTTATGCACCTGGACCAAATATTTTGTTACATTTCACTTGTGATTAATCATCAATGTACGAGCCACACCCTTTAAATTACGGCGTGAGCTAGCGCGAAAAGTTTGGACCCCGTATTAGTTTCTCCCCCAAGATTTATATCCCACTGCAAAAACAATGTGGATCCGTGCTATATACAGATGCACTACAATCATGCAAGTAGCTAGTATAATATAACCAAGGCGCGCTGCTATGATTGTATGCATGAGGTACTTTTAGTAGACTGTAGGAGATGTATACAACGTAACCATAACTTAATTTGGTGTAGCGGTTACTATAGTACAACCACGTGCACCATATACGATTAGCCAGTCACAGTCACTAGTTTTCTTTAGCCTCGAAGGCATTTCAGCTTGATTTTAATTGGCTGTGGAGCTTGTGCCCAGTCCACTCTCTATCTTCTTCCCTTCACTGCTCCATAGTAACCTCCATAATTATGCATTCTCTTTTGGTAGTCAATAATTATACACTATATAATAATAAATATCCATTAAATGTTAGGTTATCTGCTAATTATAAATAGCTATCAAGGTGTAAATACATAGATAGGCAACTGCTACTTTGATTACATAGCTATTTGGAAAATTGGTATACTCACTGTAAAAACTGAAGTGTCCACAGGACACCAAAATGTCCCAACACAGGTGGTATTGGTGTCCATGTTGGGACAATTTGTTGTCTGGAGGATACTTCAGTTTTTACAGTGTTATAGGTACAATAATTTTTTTAATGTTTCACTGAAATAACAGCATAGATGTGGCAATTAATTGAAGAGCAGTATACATGATTGGGTTAGTAAACATATATAGTCATGTGCCATCAATCATGTTCTTACTGCCGAGCAAAGATACTTGAACATGATCATAAATTGAAAGTACATTGGCCAAGACAAAGTTGTAAACTTGATTTGTACATTAATTTCGTGTTGTTAGTTGAACAAGATAACTTGCACACATATAGCTTTACGCAGTGCAGTGCTTACATAGCTTCAGTAATAATAGCATTTCCATACATGGCCTGACTTGAATTGTGCAGAAATATATGGATGTAATTATAAAAGCAGTTCACTGCAAAACACTTGAAAAAACCAACTTCTTTATTAGAACAACTGACTGTTCTATTAGAGTATTTCTATATCTTTCTGCAGACAAAATATAATAAGAAAAATCAATAGGGGCTCCAGTCCCCTTGTCCCCAGGGATGCTATACCTATGTATCTGAGACCAGCCAATTATATACTTACTTTTAATTTTACCAATTATGCTATGCTGTTATACTTAAACCTCATTCTGTTGCCTCAGCCTTCTTCATATTTTTTGAATGGATAATGGTTTATTATAGCATGCACCTACTGAATAAAATGCTGTAAGAAATGTGTTGACATACATATATTAATTTGATGAATTTAGCTGTTATAGACAGGCCAGTTTTACACTACAATAATTCTTTCGAGTGCATATGCGTAAAATCTGCTGCTGATGGAATCAAACTGTCCTTTGTGCCACCAAGGGCCACTGGGTCATCAAGCTAGAGTACTGCCATTGAGCTACTAAACTTGGTGCACATGATATCCTTGGAGTCCAAGCAAAACCTGAGTGCTGCCATATCCACTATTCCAAGAGGAGAACTTATATTAGTTTGTTGATTACCACATACATGTAGTGTCTGTTACGCAAGAATAATTATTGGTGATATATATAGCTGCTGAAAAACATATCTATAGGACATTTTATACTATGTTCTACTATCAAAAGATTAACTAACTGCTCTTTCATTATGTGTTGCCTTCAACTAGACCATTATCTTTCTTTTGTGTGATTGTGGGAAAGTACAAGTAGTGGTCTGTATAATATATTACTAGGGCCCAAACGAACTTGATTGTCAGGGTTCGAACATTCATCAACTAAAGTTCACGAATCTTTCAAACTTTTAAATGGGCCTGGTTCCTCTTTACAAATTATAAATCACAGCATATTAAATGTTAAATGCATGTCTCAAAAGTTTGCAACACGCACATACAGTTGTACTGACTCAACAGTTTTACTGAGAAAACTTGAAATTGAATACCACAAGTAAAAATGCTTGTGGTTACTAGGTTTAAATACATTTTACTACTGCTATATGAAGTTGGGACAAGTGACTGGCACCACATAGAACCTTAAAACCTCATAGAGGCATGGCCTGTGACCACCAGTAAACCATCAACACATAACTTAATTAAATGCCAAATACCATATGTCTAGCTTCGCCCACATCATTATGGAACACAGCAAGATGGATAGCTTAACTGTATCACTATCTAATTAGTGGCTATAGTTCAAACTGTTCAACCCGCATTCGAATGTTCGTTTGTTCGAACAAACGAACGGACCTTCGAATTCACCTAAGTTTGTTTGGGCCCTATAATAGATAGCTGCATGGCTACATGAGAGAAGTAGACTATAAAGTATATCTACACATTACTTTTTTCCATGACACAGACAAATGTTTACAGTGTAGTAGATCTATATACCTACTAGGATGCTTGAGCACTTATAACATTACATATAAAATTTTACTGGTACAAAACATGAAATCTTTTTCAAGAGGACAATGATCATGGTTTGGTCAGGTGTGTTGATACTTTTTGGGCAGGTGTGTTGATATCTTCATACTTTGCTAGCATTGTGCTTGATGCTTATAAAAGATGCTTAAAATTATGCCAGAATAATAAGCTGATGCCTAGATAACAAAACTGGCAGATTCAGCATGAAGTGTTTGGGGTAAACCACACTTTGAAGTAATACAGTGATTAATGCATGCATGGCAGCATGAGACACCATATACATACCATGTACAGGGACTATAGCTTCAGATTTGTAAGGTCATGAGACATTCTCCCACAGCTCTCTTGTGATTAAAAAAAATGTATTTCAGAGACAGAACAGTTGATAAATATCTATCATTGCATCCCACTGTGAAATTAAGCGTACCATAACTACCATTGACCTTTTATTGAAGACATTTATCTGCTGACTTTGGTCTCAGCTTGCCCCTCTACCCCTGGCAACTACTTCATGTAACCTAAAAGCACTTTCTGTTGCAATTATTGTATATACTAGTCTACCACTGCACATGATGCTAAATAGTCAATTTACAATTGTTTTCTTATACAATATGTCCAGTAGGTTCCAGTATTGTAATCCAGATTCATATACTGCTGTACTTATAACTGCAACTGTAGCTCTTGATCCATTTGTGTCCAACCATTTTTTGAGCATTTGCACTGCCTGCTCTGCTGTTGATTCCCTGTAGTCTCTCCTGATAGCATATATGTCAGTCTCACTGACCTCCAGCATTCTACCAAGGAACTCCCAGTCTGCTGCCAAGTTTGCTGCAAGTGTCATGAGCAGCGTCTGGTGGGACGGAAGTGATTCGATTGGTGTTGTATTATTCTTGAGATGAGAGTAAGTAACATAAGGATATGTTTTGTCAGACATTGTACTACAGCTGGCTTCTGACTGGATTGTGAATGATCTTTGTTGTGGTATTACTTCATATCTTTTAGTAGGGATTGATGTCACCTGTTGATTGCCATGACATTGAGCAACTGTCAACAATAAAAACATGACGGTCATACAAAAAATCATATAATTATATAGCAGTAACTAAATTTCTACTGTATGGTGTCTATTAATCCTCATATATCCTATGTATGTACAGTAGTTTGTACAGTAAAAACACTATGCATGGACTGTGTCGTTCAGACTTGAAGCAAACAAATTTCAGTTACTTAATGCTGCCTCTTCCTTCCCTTGGACAAACCACTTCAGTGTTTCAGTGCTAAACAGCTATAGGTGTTAAAGTCGATTTTAGTACAAGGTTCATAAGTACATACCATATGTGACTGTCTCTGGGTAAACCGGTCTTATTGCCTCTCTATACAAGTATTGAGAAATGCTGATTTAAATATTCATAGTCAGAGCCAAATTAAAGCCCATGGTCTGGCTGGTCTGGCATTGGCTGGACACTTTTTAGCCACTTAAATTGGAAAAAAATACTAATGGTGTATGATTACCTAACAGATACTAAATTTAGTACTGAGCATTAGTAATGATATACGAGATACTTTAATAGAGCAGTCATCACAATATACTCTAATAGAACAGTCACCGTTATACTCTAATAGAGCATTCAGTATAGAATATCAATGTGTATTATACTGGTTGGTCTAAGCTATTACATCAATATTAATTGTCTTCAAAATATATTACTTTCCAATGAGCCATCTACATAGCATTGCATAATAGGCTAACTGATAATGCATGTCATGCATTAGCAATTACAATCAAACTTTGGAAAAATTGCTTCTGTATCTCAAAAGAATTAAACTCACTTTGGATCATGAAAATAAAATTAGCTACTAAAATTGGTATACAGCAACACAAAAATTCTTAGTTTAAAAACAAAAGGCAGAAAGAGACTGTGTATGTAAAATAACTTCCAGACAGAACATGTATTTTCAAACATTTTCCCAGGTAGCATGCCCCAGACTTCCCTAGCTTAGCTGTAGCTAGTACATGCAAATCAGAATCGCATGAAAGTAGATAACCTCTTATTTAAATTAAATATCACATCAGATTAATAAAACGTGGTGATAGTGTACATGACTATGACCTCCATTGCAATCCATGAATGGCGTGACCACTCAAAATCTCTGGGCTATAGTCCTGTTTATAGTGTCCAATGGTTAAAGCTACGTGTACCAAATTTTCACGTGTTTTACACCATTCCTTACCTTCCAGAGCATCTACTGTACAAGTAGCCAACATCTGCCATTGGTTTTTATCTTGATAGGTGGTGGGCATGAGTGATTTTTCAAAAAATTATGAGGTAGGAATGAATTAAGCCCAGTTATGGCCCATTCAGGGATCAGAACTGGCTAAAGTTTTTACAGTGTAGGTCTATTTTCAACACCACAGAGCTGTACAGGCACATACAGCCACCCTTAGGGTCCCAGGCCACTCATACAGCTTGCTAATGGGGTTCAGTAAAGCAACCAGCACAAAAGCAGACCACTCAAGCCTGGGTGATTTTGACAGTGAAATTTGATAGTGTATTCACGTAGCCCCTATGAAAGTGAATGTTAGATAAGTCAATTAATCAACTTTTTATCATCAAACTTTTCATCAAAGTTCCCTGCCAGTTGTACAGTACAATAGGGAGGCTAAGGTTTAAACATATTGCTTGTCTGTAAAAAGGCTCACTTAGAAACTGGGGTACAGTGTGAGATAAATAAACATAAAATGCCTCCCTTATAATTATAATGCATAAAGTCTGTACTAAACTTACATTTACTTCTTTTAGGACGCAGGCGAAGTACTTCTCCAACAGGTGGTTTTTCTATTCTGTTCTGGCCAGTCAGTAATGTATAGAGACTAGCAAAACCTTCATCTTCAAGATTGAGACGTTGTGAAGAGATACAGTAACATGTGGATCCTCGCATGGACAACGGAATGTACTTTGTAACCTTTTGGGAATCAAGGAACACTGCCCTAAAGGCAATATCTTTTTGATCACTCATCAAATTATAAATGGAAACTTTCTTTATTCTACTATTAAAATTTGGTGTTATTATGCACAGAACCACATTGGAACGCAAGATCTCATCCTCGTACCAAATGGACCAGTTCTCAACAGTTCCAGGATCTTTCTCAAACAGATCAATAGAAACGTCAACTCCAATTTCTACCAGAAATGTTGCTAATGACTCTACAGCTTGAATAAGATTGCTGTCGTCAGATGCATAGTGTAAGATGAATACTTTCTTTCCTTTCAGTTTATCAGGTTGTTGAATAATAGGACCACTGTCATGATACTGTATACTAGTGTGTTGTGGATATGGCCAATTGGTAGGGGGGGTTTGGTTAATAGTAGGACCTGTGTTATGAAAATATTCCTGGTGTGTAAGTGAGGAGTACTGAAACATAGCTTGTGTAGAGGGATATCCCCTTCCACTGTCTTGGTAACCCAAGGTTTTTTGAGGTTCTGTGGATACAGTTTTCATGTTTATAGGATTTTGCTGCTGGTGCTGAGAATGCATCCTACTGGTATGGCTCCTTGTTGCATATGCAGGAGTGTGACCGTGATACTCAGATAGTGGAGGAACAGGTTGTTGTCGTGAAACATTTGCAGAAGGAAGGTTGGTCATGGAAGCTCCCAAATGTTCACTTGTATTAGTCATATGACCTTGTTCATTCACATTGGGTAGCTGAATCAGCTGTGGTGAAGCTGGCATGATTTCATTCCCATTGTGACTTGGTTGATGAATACTTACATCAGGATCTTTGTTATCACGATTAACTATATTTGTATGGTCACCATCATGATGTGGTCTGCTTGAGGAGGAGTTGGTCACATTTAGGTCTCCATATTGCAACATTAATGGGTGCTGTAGCATAGCCTCTGTCAAGTGATTATTGGTAATATTATTTTCCTTGACTTGAGATTGACATGAAACTGGTATACTGTCAGATATAGCATCTTCATTTGTGTTCTGGATTTTACTGAGCTTTGTCTTATTAGTGTCTTTGTCACAGTTTTCCAACTGCAAATCAGAACTTGATAATTTATAGTTTTTCTTAGTATAGCTATTTTTACTGCTATCAGTATTTGTAACAACATCATCCTCAATTTCAGATTCAGCTATTAAGAAACAGAGAAACTCAACATAAGCAACGTAACTGCACATTTTGAGCAGTCAAATATTCTAATAGAGTATTCACTCTGCCACTGTGCCTTATCTACTAAAGCCACACCCTTGGTTAGCATATTAATACGATTTTCATAACCTAGAAGCAGTGGCAGAGGAAGTCGTTGATATGAGGCTGACAGAATATGGGAGTAGAGGGTTTGAAATTTGTGCTCCCTATAGTCACACTATCTTAAAAGGCAGTTTTGGAATAGTTTTTAGGCATATAAGATAAGAAAAAGTTTGGTACAGTGATAAGATGAAAATTAAACATTTCTTTACACATATAATAGCTACTTCTATAATTACTGATAATTATATTTTGTTAAAGCATTGACTAGTCTGTTAAGGTATAGTATTATAATAGAGAGGCATTCATGCATATAGTTATGATTCCACAACCAAAGTATTTCTTAGTTGGTTTAGCCACATTGAATATTTAATTGTAATTCAACTTCAATGCTTTAAATACACTGAATTAAGTTGTTGGAATGTAAATGCATAATATATAACAAACACTGAATTTCAAAGCAAAGATGAAAAGTATACAAAAAGTGAAGCCCCCTTTTCGTTTACTCAGATCATTAGTGATATGTAAGTACCAGTGCCTCTTTGCAAACGTATTTACCATAAGCACCTTATTTTGAACATTTCATGACATTGTAGATCAGTGTATGTAGTTAAGTGTTCTTACAGGTCTTGTCCATGTTCAACTTGTGCTCAATCTGATCAGCTAGATGATTTAACTCCACACACGGACTTCGGAGAGCATCTAGTAACTGGTTCCAACTAGCACCTGGAGTCTTATCTAACCACTTACGAAACACACACTTGCAACATTCCCTGACATTTTGTGGGTGATCTTCTTTAATAATATCCAACACACTTTCACTGGGAGGATCCAATAATTGCACACCAAGATCTTTCCATTTGACTGCAGCTTGTAGTACTACATGATTGTATAGGTCTTTCGGAGTGGGCCGGTCTTTTCCTACACAGAATGGGCTTTTGTATGAACATTGACAATAATATACCAACATGTGTGTCATGATAACATTTCTATGCAAATGTCAGAGGAAATCACATTTTAAGCTGTGTTTACATTTTACGTGACAAAAAATAAACTGGTTATGATATTATTGCATTCAAATGCAGCATAGCTTTTGTGACTGGCTCTGGACAACCACTTGTATTGACCATAACAGCAAGTTTGATGTTTCACCATAGCAAAGTTACATGAGGGTTATTCCATGTCAAATCACCAAGAAATTGTAGGGTCACCTTTCGGATATTGACGAAATTTAGTGTGTTTGTAGTACCTATGGTGTTCATCACCCATACCAATTTTTAGCCTCATACACCACATAGTTTCTGATTTATGACCACAAATATCTTGAATATTTCATGAAAAATTGGTCCGTCTTGAGTTACAAAATCAACTGTAGCTCACCACTGTGTTACTATTTTGAAATAAAGTTTTCAGCGATTAAAGAATGTTAATTGATCTCTCAAGTAATCCATAAACTATGGGATATCAATTTAATTAAGGTTCAAAAAGGCTCCATTAAAAACTTTAATCCTTAATATTTCAAAAAGTACTGCTTTAAATTCTTTGAATTTTATAATAAATAATAATTAGGTTATGGTCTATTGTTGGTAAAATTTTTGTGGTGGGGCCACAAAGGGTTCAAGAGATATAATTAAATATGTTGTGATAGGTAGTGAAATTTTGTAGTCTATTATTGCTATATGGGAGTGTACACCTCTAATAACCACTCCTGATAAGGCCATGCCAACTTTGTCTTACACAATGAAGGCATCCAAGTACAGTACAACCTGAATTAGTGACCACCTGTATTGAAAGACCACCTTTGTACTGCAATTTATTTAGTTGTATAGTTTTCAAATGCAACCAACTTATATAGCTTGCAAAGGCAGTACAATGACCAGCTAATGACACCACGTCAGCTGTTCAATTGAGCATGTAACAACATACCTGCTGCTTACATTAGGTATTGTAACAATGAAGTTTATTTGAGACAACAGGGACGTTGCTTTCAACTATCACGTACAATCCATGGTACGAGAAAACCGCACTCTTTTGTGCCAAGCAGAGTGGGAATAAAATTTTAGTCATAATCTGATATTTTCAGGAAAGAGAAAGTTGCTCTAGTAAAAAATGAAGCTTCACCAGAATCAATTGCTGGATTTGTCACTTGTTGACATGAAGAGAATCGGTGGTTAGCTTGTGTGCTTGAAGTTTGCAGTGGCACTAAGGAAGTGAAGCTGACGTTATTGCATCCACATGGTCCATCAAACTCATTCAAGTACTCAGAGCCCCAGAATATCCACACTATATCAATGGATGACATTCTAACTCTTGTAGACCCAAGGATAAGAAGTGGTTGTGTGTACTCTGACAAAAAAGAAATGGCTTTTGCTACCAAACAGCTTTATACTGTATCACCACAGTAATAAACTTGTCTTAAACTTGTCTTTATCACAACCTGTTTATATATGCATACAATTAACTTGCAGTTGAATCTGAGTCTTGTGTGTCTGCAAACCTAAATCAGCAGAACGGGCTTCAAGGTGTGCAATACTGCATGGGATATCTACTATAATACCGCAAACACCGCTAGCTACCTATCTCATAATCCCATAGAGACCCCACGCTGAAACTTTTGCAACTAATCGGTGAATGTCTGACAAGTATCCACAAAAATTCTAATCAGCACTTTTTGGTAGAGCAAAGGTCAAAGATTAGGAGACATGGTTAATTATCAACTTCATCAAATTAAACTGTTAAATATACCAAACGAAAGCTTTTTCTTTGAGCTTTAAAATGGTACAATTCATTTTAAGTTATGATGCTTTGAATGATCACAAGTACAGCAAAAATAGAATACTAAATAAGCCATTTCTGGGAAGCCATACAAGCAATGGGTGGAGGGACACATGACCACTTTGGATACCCACACACCAATTTCATCCAATTCTGAGGGAGTCTTGTGCAAAACTTGGGGGAACTGATATGGAATTACTCATACAGTAAATCCAACTAAATAAATTGCAGCAAAAAGGTAGTCTTTTAATACAGGTGGTCACTAATACAGGTTGCACTGTACTTGGACACCTTCATTGTGTAAGACAAAGTTGGCATGGCCTTATCAGGAGTGGTTATTAGAGGTGTACACTCCCATATAGCAATAATAGACTACAAAATTCCACTACCTATCACAACATATTTAATTATATCTCTTGAACCCTTTGTGGCCCCACCACAAAAAGTTTACCAACAATAGACTATAACCTACTTATTATTTACTGTAAAATTCAAAGAATTTGAAGCAGCACTTTTTGAAATATTAAGGATTAAAGTGTTTAATGGAGCCTTTTTGAACCTTAATTAAATTGATATCCCATAGTTTATGGATTACTTGAGAGATCAATTAACAGTCTTTAATCACTGAAAATTTTATTTCAAAATAGTAACACAGTGGTGAGCTACAGCTGATTTTGTAACTCAAGACGGACCAATTTTTCATGAAATATTCAAAATCTAATCCAAAACAGCCAAGCTGTAAAAAAAGTGTGCGGCCCTCAGAAAGGCTATGGTGAAAAAAGATGTGAAATCCAAGGTGGCGGCCAAGAAATGGCTGTGATGGTAGGTTAATGGTAAAAATTTTAATAATGACAATTCAGGTAAATTTTGTGAAGCGGCACAAAAATTCACCTGAATTGTCGTTATTAAAATTTTTACCATTAACCTACCATCACAGCCATTTCTTGGCCGCCACCTTGGATTTCACATCTTTTTTCACCATAGCCTTTCTGAGGGCCGCACACTTTTTTTACAGCTTGGCTGTTTTGGATTAGATTTCATTTCTTTTTGTATTTGTATACCCCAAAGCCAGCCTATGGCCAGCTTTGGGACTTTTTAAACCTATGTTTTTTTTTTCTTTACTACAGGACGAAGAATAGATGAAGTAGATGTACGTACTTTAAATATTTTATCAGTAGATGTACAATTATATATATAATACATATGTGACCGGATTTGCGAAAAGGGGCCTTCCACACATCCAATTTGCCAACTTTGACAATTGATAACTTCAGATTGGAAAGAGCTATTGCCTTGAAATTTGGGCAGTGATGATTTCTTTGCAGCTGAACTCTCTACATGATGGTTTCTTTGTAGCTGAACTCTCTACAAGGTAGCTGATCTCTTTACAAGGAGATTTGTTTGTAGCTGAACTCTCTACAAGGTAACTTCTTCTAGCTGATCTCTCTACAGGGTGATTTGTTCATAGCTGAATTCTGTACAGGTGATTTGTTTGCAGCTGAGCTCTTTACAAAATGGTTTCTTTGTAGCTGAACTCTCTACAAAGTAACTTCTTCTAACTGATCTTTCTACAGGGTGATTTGTTTGTAGCTGAACTATCTACAAGGTAATTTCTTCTAGCTGATCTCTCTACAGGGTGATTTGTTTGTAGCTGAATTCTGTACAGGTGATTTGTTTGCAGCTGAGCTCTTTACAGAATGGTTTCTTTGTAGCTGAACTCTATACAAGGTAACTTTTCTAGCTGATGTCTCTACAAGGTGGCTAGTTTGTAGCTGAACTCTCTACATGGTGGTTTCTTTGTAACTGAACTTTCTACAAGGTGACTTCTTCTAGCTGATCTTTCAACAGGTGATTTGTTTGTAGCTTCACTCTCTACAAGGTAACTTCTTCTAGCTGATCTCTCTACAGGGAGATTTGTTTGTAGCTGAACTCTCTACAGGTGATTTGTTTGTAGCTGAATTCTGTACAGGTGATTTGTTTGCAGCTGAGCTCTTTACAGAATGGTTTCTTAGTAGCTGAACTCTCTAAAAGGTAACTTCTTCTAACTGATCTTTCTACAGGGTGATTTGTTTGTAGCTGAACTATCTACAAGGTAACATCTTCTAGCTGATCACTGTACAGGGTGATTTGTTTGAAGCTGAATTCTGTACAGGTGATTTGTTTGCAGCTGAGCTCTTTACAGAATGGTTTCTTTGTAGCTGAACTTTCTACAAGGTAATTTCTTCTAGCTGATCTCTCTACAGGGAGATTTGTTTGTAGCTGAACTCTCTACAAGGTAACTTTTCTAGCTGATGTCTCTACAAGTTGGTTAGTTTGTAGCTGAACTCTCTACATGGTGGTTTCTTTGTAACTGAACTTTCTACAAGGTGACTTCTTCTATCTGATCTTTCAATAGGATGATTTGTTTGTAGCTTCACTCTCTACAAGGTAACTTCTTCTAGCTGATCTCTCTACAGGGAGATTTGTTTGAAGCTGAACTTTCTAAATGATGGTTTCTTTGTAGCTGAACTCTCTACAAGGTAATGTCTTCTAGCTGATCTCTCTACAGGGAGATTTGTTTGTAGCCGAACTATCTACAAGGTAACTTCTTCTAGCTGATCTCTCTACAGGGAGATTTGTTTGTAGCTGAACTCTCTACAGGTGATTTGTTTGAAGCTGAACTTTCTAAATGATGGTTTCTTTGTAGCTGAACTCTCTACAAGGTAATTTCTTCTAGCTGATCTCTCTACAGGGAGATTTGTTTGTAACTGAACTATCTACAAGGCAACTTCTTCTAGCTGATCTCTCTACAGGATGATTTGTTCGTAGCTGAATTCTGTATAGGTGATTTGTTTGCAGCTGAGCTCTTTACAGAATGGTTTCTTTGTAGCTGAACTCTCTAAAAGGTAACTTCTTATAACTGATCTTTCTACAGGGCAATTTGTTTCTGGCAGAATTTTCTACAGGGTGATTTCTTTGCAGCTGAACTTTCTACATGGTGGTTTCTTTGTAGCTGAACTCTCTACAAAGTAATTTCTTCTAGCTGATCTCTCTACAGGGAGATCTGTTTGTAGCTGAACTATCTACAAGGTAACTTCTTCTAACTGATCTTTCTACAGGGCAATTTGCTTGTGGCAGAATTTTATACAGGGTGATTTCTTTGCAGCTGAACTCTCTACATGGTGGTTTCTTTGTAGCTGAACTCTCTACAAAGTAATTTCTTCTAGCTGATCTCTCTACAGGGTGATTTGTTTGTAGCTGAATTCTGTACAGGTGATTTGTTTGCAGCTGAGCTCTTTACAGAATGGTTTCTTTGTAGCTGAACTCTCTACAAGGTAACTTCTTCTAACTGATCTTTCTACAGGGCACTTTGTTCGTGGCAGAATTTTATACATGGTGATTTCTTTGCAGCTGAACTCTCTACATGGTGGTTTCTTTATAGCTGAACTCTCTACAAGGTAACTTCTTCTAGCTGATCTCTCTACAGGGTGATTTGTTTGTAGCTGAACGATCTACAAGGTAACTTCTTCTAGCTGATCTCTCTACAGGGTGATTTGTTTGTAGCTGAATTCTGTACAGGTGATTTGTTTGCAGCTGAGCTCTTTACAAAATGGTTTCTTTGTAGCTGAACTCTCTACAAGGTAACTTCTTCTAGCTGATCTCTCTACAAGGTGACTAGTATGTAGCTGAACTCTCTACATGGTGGTTTCTTTGTAACTGAACTTTCTACAAGGTGACTTCTTCTAGCTGATCTTTCTACAGGGTGATTTGTTTGTAGCTGAACTCTCTACAAGGTAACTTCTTCTAGATGATCTCTCTACAGGGAGATTTGTTTGTAGCTAAACTCTCTACAGGTGATTTGTTTGAAGCTGAACTCTCTAAATGATGGTTTCTTTGTAGCTGAACTCTCTACAAGTAAACTTCTTCTAGCTGATCTCTCTACAGGGTGATTTGCTTGTAGCTGAACTATCTACAAGATAACTTCGTCTAGCTGATCTCTCTACATGGTGATTTGTTTGTAGCTGAATTCTGTATAGGTGATTTGTTTGCAGCTGAGCTCTTTAAATAATGGTTTCTTTGTAGCTGAACTCTCTCAAGGTAACTTCTTCTAGCTGATGTCTTTACAGGGTCACTAGTTTGTAGCTGAATTCTCTACATGGTGGTTTCTTTGTAACTGAACTCTCTACAAGGTAACTTTTTCTAGCTGATCTTTCTACAGGGTGATTTATTTGTAGCTGAATTCTGTACAGGTGATTTGTTTGCAGCTGAGCTCTTTAAAGAATGGTTTCTTTGTAGCTGAACTCTCTACAAGGTAACTTCTTCTAGCTGATCTCTCTATACAGGGAGATTTGTTTGTAGCTGAACTCTCTACATGATGGTTTCTTTGTAGCTGAACTCTCTACAAGGTAACTTCTTCTAGCTAATCTCTCTACAGGGAGATTTGTTTGTAGCTGAACTCTCTACATGATGGTTTCTTTGTAGCTGAACTCTCTGCAAGGTAACTTCTTCTATTGATCTCTCCACAGGGCGATTTGTTTGTAGCTGAACTCTCTACATGGTGGTTTCTTTGTAGCTGAATTCTACAAGGTGATCCCTTTCCATAGTTGCATGAACTCCCTACAAGGTAACTTCTTCTAGCTGATCTCTCTACAGAGTGACTTGTGTGTAGCTGATCTCTATACAGGTTTCTTGTTTCTAGCTGATCTCTTGAATTCTTTTCAGGGTGACTGCTCTATTAGGATGACTGCTCTATTAGAGTATCTCGATCTCGCACTTGCTGCACCAAGTTGGATTTCGTGTTATAACTCCGTGGCTTTAAGTCTGATTCTTCTACACCATTGATGAGCCTTTCTAAGATGATTATTCCATCTGTACAACGATTTTCAAAGCATTACCCCAAGTGGTTTATCTGGTAGGCGTGGCAAGTAGTCGTTTTTTTTATTAGCTAATCTCGATTGCGTAATTGTTACACACTGTTGGTTTTTTCGTTGTATCTTCCTGTTTTTTAGCTCGATTTCTTTCAAACCACAAAAGGTTTGAGGTTCAATAGTTAACCTATTCACCCACCGATTTTCAGCTTCTTCCCATACGCGGTTTACCCTGTAGGCGTGACAACATATTGGTGTTATTTTTCGTGAATAATCGCTCATAACTCTTTGCCTGTTTATCGTATTCCAGCCAAAGTTGGTACAGAGATGCGCCTTTATATCCCCCTTCTGTGTGCCAAATTTCAAGGCGATCGGATATGGCGTTCGCGTTTTATAGCAGTTTTTGTAAGTGTGCGACAAGAAAAAGAAAAATAAGAAGAAAAAAAAACGAAGAAACTGAGCCAATTTTTGAAGTCGCATATCTCGGGAACGCGCGAAGCGATTTCGCTCAAATTTGGAATGTGGAGTGCTGCAGGTGGAGGGAATGTCCACAGCAAAAATCGTCTTGTTTCATCAAGGAAGCACAGAGCTACGGAGGTGCGAAAATTGCGTTTTCTTTCTTCCTGTCAATATACTCACGGGTGTTACGCGCCGGCTTCTTGGGCCGCACGACACACTACCGTGTGTCTTGATATTTGCAGTTATAAATCAGAAACTATGTGGTGTATGAGGCTAAAAATTGGTATGGATGATGAGCACCATAGGTACTACAAACACACCAAGTTTCATCAAAATCCAAGAGGTGACCCTACAATTTCTCGGTGATTAGACATGGAATGACCCATGAATACACTGTCAAACTTCACAGTCTACATATACAAGCTAGCAGTCTGGGGCCTTGATGGAGCTCTGACCAACCTGGGAATGGCTGTATGTGACTGTACAGCTCTGTTCTTATCTTGAGTGATAAACCGCTTGTAAGAATAATAGTCCATCTTGCCCTCTCTTAAACTTGACCTGGAACTTCTTGAAGTATGCTTCATTTTTTAGTATTGTATAAAGACTGCACTGTAAAATTCCTTTCAATGTATATAGCCAGTTTAAGCCCTATGTGCACTCTTACCTAATTCATCCTCTTTTATTTTACAAACAAATCCTTTGCCTTCCTCAACACCACTTCTATTGGAGCTCAGACCATGAGAAAAATTGTAGGAAATTTAGCTGTTCGCTACATGTACAGTGAATGCTCTGGAAGATCAATTGTCAAAAAATACGTGAAAATTTGGTGCTGTACACATACCTAGACTCAACCACTGAAAAACTATACTTATAACTAGTGTTTCTTGATAAGCACAGGATAAGATCAGTTTTCCCAGAGACAGTCACATTTATTATATCCATTGAAATGCTTTATTGTAACATCATACAGCTGCCAGTGTAAGCAAATTGCTTGTGTACGTAAAATTATTGCAGATGCAGCACTAAGGGCAAGTTGCCTGTTTAGGTATACATGGCAAACTACTTTTCAAGTTCATATCCAGATCTAATGGTTTAACCAGACTATCCTATCTTTCCTTTAGTAAGCTCTTAAATGCAGCAGTAAATTAAGGTAGTTAATACAGCTCAAATCCAACGTTGTCTCCTGATAGTGCAAGCAATTAAAATACTCCCTAATTAAAGGGCGCGGCACCTGTTTCACTAGCAAGTATTCATCCCATTTCGTTTGGGAAGAATACTCACGGGTGAAAAGGGTGCCCTACCCCTTAATTAGTGAGTTTATTAATTGCTCACACTCTTGCGAGACAATGTTGCATTTGAGCGGTACTGTATTAGTAGTCAGTGTTATCAAGAGTTAATAATATTGCAAGTACCAAATTATGTTAGGCCAAATAAGAGAAAATTGTTACATGAAAAAGTACTCATAACAGAAAAAAGGTTGCATCCAAAAATATCAATTAAAAAATGAAGTATGGTTCTAGCAATAAAAAGCAGTGAAACAAGAGATAATTAGTAGCTATGAGGGATGGCAATGTAGCCATGTGGGAAAATCCCTAAATTGGCATGTTTCACTATCTTTTCAATGCCAAAGTAAGCCAGATTGCTACACTGCCAATAAGTATAGGGATTTTCCCTTATAGCTACCATCATCTCTTGTTTCACTGCTTTTCATTTCTGGAACCCTACTTCATTTTTAAATTATTGTACTGGTTTATTTAGAGCATATAGCTATAAAATATACGTGTGGCTGTATTAGAGTATGCTATAGAGTAGATTAAACAATAGAGGTTTATTTTCTATGGATTGTTGAGAATTGCTGCCTCAGCACTAATTATTATAGATGTGGTGGGTTGTTCTGATCATTTAAGGGAGTCCCAACACCTGCTAGCACTAAGATTGTTTATTATGGCAGTCTAATTAGTATGACATAGGACCTCGCATAGGACTTAGGGATCATCATCAGTGTTGGCCACGCCCACCAACCTTTGTCGTTGACACAGCGACACTTGCTAGTTCAGTTGGCACTGGAAAGTCACGCAGCGTACCTAGTCTGGCATAGGCCAGATCATTTTTGCTGTCATTAACTGTACAAATCCTTTGTTCGTCCCATATTAGAATATGGAAATATTATATGGGGTCCACAGTTCATACTCGATCAGCAGTCAGTTGAAAAAATTCAAAGAAGAGCTACCAAGTTAGTGAGCGAAATTAAAGACTTGCAATATGTTGACAGATTAAACCACCTAAACTTACCATCTCTCAGATATCGACGTCGTAGAGGGGACTTAATTTACACATACAGACTATTTCATAACATGCTGGACATGGATAGCTCATCTTTATTTACCCTTCGATCATCTTCTATAACAAGAGGTCATGATTTAAAGATCTATAAACCACACGCTACCTGCTTGCCACGCCGTCACTTTTATTCAGTAAGAATTATAAATGATTGGAATGGACTCCCATATGACTCAGTTAATGTTCATTCAACCAATTTGTTTAAGACACACCTAGATAGATTTTATTATGATTACCAGTATGATATTGTATAGTTATTTTTGTAGTAGTTTGATTGTATAGATCAGGTTTTTACAGGCTTTGCCTCCTTACCTGTACCCCCAATAATAATAATAATAATAATAATTAAATAGGGGGAAGGTGAGGGAAAAGGGAACGGCTGTCACTGACCACATGAGGCTCAAATACAGTCTGAGGTATGGCCGTAGGTATGTGTATGTGTGTGCATATAACACTTAAGTTATACCTGTAGCATCGATCGCTCCTCGCTTAGCCCTCCTGCTAGTAAACTTTGCTGCCATCGCTGCAATTTTTTTTTCAATTAATGACATACGATAAAACAATACCTATTAAATAAACATCTTAAATATGGGCCTCAGCGACCTGCACAGCAATCGGTGCCTCAGCAATGGGACAGCGCAAACTGGACCTGGCACCGCGAATGCACATAATTGCATACCTCAACAAAGAGAAGCTTAATTTACATCTCAGCCATCCCATCACTATTCCATAAGAAAGACCATGCTTTGCACTCAAAAGGTTGGCCAATCTCTTATAAAACTGAGTAGCAGCATCACCCATTCCACCAGTAATAGTAAAAATTAAGGGTTGTCTGCTGATCTACAGAGAATCATGGCACT
The DNA here is from genome assembly GCF_963678975.1 of Dysidea avara. Taxonomy (NCBI): domain Eukaryota; kingdom Metazoa; phylum Porifera; class Demospongiae; order Dictyoceratida; family Dysideidae; genus Dysidea; species Dysidea avara. The sequence goes on along the minus strand of NC_089282.1, from coordinate 18,219,631 downwards.
GTCTAGTGAGAAGGGGGCTTCATCTTGGCTTTCAGCTTTGCCTGTTGACGAGCACGGCTTTGCTTTGCATAAGGGCGCTTTTCATGATGCACTTTGCTTGCGCTATGGGTGGCTTCCATCTGGTTTGCCTACACAGTGAGTTCAGGCCCGTAGCCAGGGATTTTGAAAGGGGGGTTCTTTTTGACCAAAAGTGGACCTTTACTTGCATGATGATTAATAAAGGTACTGAGACTGGGTGTGCTTCTGGGGTCTGGGGGCATGCCCCCCCAGAAAATTTTTGAAAATTGGAGTCTGGAGATTGAAACTGGTGGCATTTTCTGACTATTTTCTATATATAACTTATACTGCATATGGCTAACTATATTACAATATATATTATTATAATAATAATAGTCATAAAGGAGTAGTTATAGCCACAATACGTACTTCAAATTTCATAGAAATAATAAATACTCAGTTTGTGGTAAGGGATTCTCTGTGGATCAAGCTATGAATTGTCCCACTGGTGGTTATCCCACCCTTAGGCATAATGAATTAAGGGATTTTACTGCTGATGCCCTATCAGAAGTGTGTTCTGTGTGTGTGTTGAACTTTCATTACAGACCCTTTCAGGTGAAACACTCACATACTCAACAGCAATTGCTGAGGATGGGGCTCGTTTAGACGTCTCAGCTGATGGGTTCTGGGGTGGCCAACACCAGAGGATTTTTATTGATGTCAAGGTTTTCAACCCAACTGCTTCATTGTACCACACCACTCCAGTGTCTTCACTGTATCGGCGATTTGAGAAGGAGAAATGCAGAAAATGTGAACAAAGGATTAGAGAAGTTGAGATGGGCTCTTTTGTACTGTTAGTGCTTTCCACATTTGGTGGAATGAGTGGGTGTACTAATGTTGTTTACAAACGTCTGGCCTATTTGCTGTCTTTGAAAAGGGGTGTTCCTTACAGTAGTGTTATGGCCTGGCTACGCTGTCACCTTAGTTTTTCGCTGCTGCGTTCAGCAATTGCTTGTCTCGGGGGAGCACGCTCCCACAGTGGCTGCCCGGCTAGCCATAGGGCTCTTGACCTTGCTCTGATAGAAGGTCAGGTGCCTTTCCCTTAATCCAATAAATTTTTTAGTCTTTCTTTTGGCTAGCACTTCAACATCTAGTGCTAGGGGTGGTGGCAAGGGGTGCTGGATACCCCGGGAAATTAAATTTTTTTTTTTTTAATTAAGGGAGTAAATGAGGCATTCTCTACTTCATGAACCCGTTGTTGGTATTCACGTCTCTTTTCCTTGTCATGACATCGGTATACAGAGTGTAGGGGTTGATTTGAGGGTGTACTAGGGTTACAAATTCTGACATCAAAGTATGACCTCTCAAATCATCCTCCCCAAAAACCATTAGCTGCAATGTCAAGCCTTGTGTTATCATCACGATTAGCTGTTTTGTATTGAAGGGTCTCACCAGAAAGAGGCTGAAGGTGGGGTTCAATGACAACATTGTTACAGACCTCGGAAAGTAAATTGGCAGTTAGATCACACACTTCATTATGTCTCAGAGAAGGAAACCCACCCTTTGAACAAGACAGAGCATGTTCTATGGTAAAAGAGTGACCACAGGCACAGGAAGTAGGGCAGGCAAATGGTAGCCAATGATAGCGAAGCGCAATTGCATCACGAAAAGTAGTTTTATGAAGCACAAAATTATGCAACTTCAATGGAAGACAAGAGAGCCAATTCGATGTACCCTTCTCCTAAGCCAACATGACTGAGGAACGCATGCTAGGAGCAAGTTCATCGAACAAATGATTGGCAGATTGAAGTTGCTCTTGATGGCTCCTAGAGTGAAACATGGATCGCAACTGAACCTGTGCATCTAGACAGTCACCTAGTTGATGTACCTGAGAGATAATCAAGCCTATGAGACCAGCATTTACTTCTACAGAGCAGGAACGCTGCTGTGACACAACAATCAAAGGATGAAATACACCAAGGCCTCCTAGCCGCACAGGCAAGGCAAACAGCCATTGCCACAATACCAACAGTATAATAATAATAATAATAAAGTAGTGTCATGGTGTGACCATCTTGCTAAAAAATTTTGTGGATGCATGGTGAATGGTAGCTCTAATATGAAATCTGTGCCAATGCTCAATCAAAGTAGCAAAGACTGAATGAGTTGATTGATGAAACAAGCAGCTCTTCTGGCTTTTGAGATGGCCAGCATTAGTACACAACGTGATCACAGTCAAGGGAAGATTTACTGCCAGCAAAGAAAAGAGGCCTACTGGTTGGCACCGACATCTAATACAGTGTGCAAAAACGCAGCATGCAATGTGGAACATGCTTTATTTTATGGAGATCTAGGGGTATACACCAACAGGAATTTAATTTTAGAGATAACAATTCTGGCTGATTAATAAGCATGCATATAGTGCTATATATAGAGTACTATAGTATGCATTTGAGACACTTTATGATAATCAATCCCCAGCTAGTTGTTACAGAAGGTGAGTTTGAAAGTCGAATTTTAAGGGTAACTGGTGGTTACCCCAAACATTAAGAAATGGCTTTTAAACACTTAAAATGCAACAACTGTGACCAGTATTGTGGCAACTGATCGAAACTACCAACACAATAAACCTACATAAATTCGACCATTAAAAGGTTTATGATTAATACTTGTGTGGGCGTGATAAGGAATGCTAAGGAGTGCAAAAATAAATTTATAAGCATGTATACACATTATTTGCAAACAGAAAATCAGTCTGGGTAGGAGGAGAATAATCTCAAACCACAAATATTTTTGGGAAGCTGTGATACACAGCTCCTTTATTTTCTTTTATTAACAGCACAAATGCTGAAGATCTGTAGGACATGTGGTCCTACTGCTGTAAAGCTATAGAGTTGTCTTTGACACTGGTATTTAAATATAAAAGGTTCCATAGTTCATTACACACAGATACTGGCCCAAAAACACTAGTTTCGTAAAAGTAATTTCTGAAGAATCTGTGACTGCTCTATTAGAGTATCTCAAATTACTGATGCAATCGACTCACAATGACAGCTATAAAAATCTTAGGGGGCTAAGTCCTTCCCCCAATAATTTTTTCACAGGGGCTACAGCCCACCTTCTCAGCCTCCCCTGAATATACATCTCTCACTATACCGATCATTTGGCACACAAAATATTACAAAGTAATTAACAGTAGCAAAAATACAAAAAGATATATAAAAATCATTAGGAGTAGAAAAATAGAAAATACACACTATACAATTACATAATGACACACTTAAATCTGTGCTTGCGTCGCCTGGGCATAACTGTAGTTCTGGTTGTAGGTTGTGAAGACATGGAATTAACCCCTGGAGAACTCGGCGGTAAATGTTGGAAACAATTTGAATCAACATTATCAGGGTTAGACTCTAAAGGTTCTAAAGGTCTCACTGGTGGCACAAATGGTACCTCTGGTCTACTAGAAGGCAAAGTAACATTTAATTCTTGGTTATCACAGTTAAGTGGAAATATAGTTCCACAAGTTGGACATTTTGTCTCACTAGGTCTTCTGCTGCTGTACTGGTCATCGTCCAAATGGTCAGGGTAATGACTTGGTGTATGACTAGCTGAATGATGTGGAAGTGATGTAACTGAAGTTCTGGGCAGTGATAATTGTTGGAAACATTGACGACCATAAGTAGAGTCTGTGCAAAATGGTGGCAAGTACTCTGAACAGTCTGAATCACTACTCCAAGAATCAGCTGGTTCTGCAATGTCTGACGTAAGTGATAAGTCACTTGAATGTCTACAATGAAACATAGTGAACTCAGATAGTCTACTGGAACACATTAATGAATATGAAGCTCTAAATGAAGAATAATGACTCATATTAGATCTACCATCATAAACATCAAACTGACTATTACTTAAATGGTCATGATAATGTAACCTTTGTACACTACCTGAATACTGTGTACCCAAATGGGATAGAGACGTGCTTGATATAGAATGTACTGAATCTTTGCAGTAGAAGGACTGAGGCACGCAAGTAAACCCAGAAGGACACGGTAGACACTCAGACAAGTCAGAATCACTACTTTCAAGGGAAGGCTTTATTGGGAGTACATATGGTGGAGGATCTCTATAAGGAGGAGGTGCTAACTCTGTTGCTTGTCTATAGGAATAAATAGCACCTAATGATGAATGCTGAGACTTACTAATCCTTCTATCGTCATATGGATCACATTGATAGTTGTCTGGATAGCCTTGAAGAATTCTTGTGCCTGAAAGTTTCTCAGCAAACAATGTTTGTTTGAACTGCATAATGTTCGACTGTTGCACTTCCTTCAACCTGCTGACATGGAGTGACTCACTGGTGACTGGTGCATGCGTCCCTCTATCTATGAATCCTGGAGTAGTTGACCCTCTCCACAAGCCATACTCTGGACCATTAATATGGTAGCCAACACTGTTTACAGCAACAAGTTCATCATCAGATGAATCTGAGCTACTTACTCTGAAAAGTCTGTAATTATCCACATCAATATCTGCATCTGCTTCTTTGCCACCTTCTGAACCAAACATGTGTGTAGAATCTTGGGAAGAATTGTTTGTTAACAAGTTAGCATCATAAAATACTTTGAGTTGCTCTTGAGTAGATGGATGACACTCCTGCCTTTTCTGATGACAAGGCAACACAACCATCTCTCCAAGTTCAGGTTTCATAGTTCTGTTCTGCCCAGTCAGAAATGCATAGAGACTAGCAAACTCCTCATCCTCGAAATTTAGATGCTGAGAAGAGATGCAGTAGCACGTAGAACCTCGCATTGAAGGGGGAACATGATCCATCTGCTTAGGAGTATCTAAGAAGACAGCTCTGACGGCTGTATTGGAATCATTCATCAAGTTGTACACAGACTGACCTATCACGTGGTTACCCCCAGTTAGCTTGTCGTAAAAATGTTCTGTGATTATGCACAGTACTACCTCAGATGCTCTGATGTTTTCTTCATACCACATTGGCCAACTACTAGGAGGATTATCATGCTCAAAAAGATCAATGGTGACATCTACATGAAATTTCCTCAAGCACATAGCCAGTTGCAAAATTGGGTTTGTATCACCATTTACAAAATGTAAAATAAACACTGTCTTTGACGTACTTCCTTGACAAGCTTCTTCCTGCGTGCTCTCATAATACCCATTGTCATCGAATGCTTCTATGGGAGCCTCGGTACATTGGCCTTCAGTCTCTGGATAATTGTGACAAGAAGAAGTGTCTCTAGAAGAATTTTGGTAAGCACTTTGAGGAAAGTTCACGCTCAGATTGATCGGCTGAGAAGAATCACTTTTAAGTACACAATACCATTTAGGAGCATAAGGAGCGTCGATTAAAAACGTTTCCTCTTCGTTTACTCCTGTACTGTATTCTCGCTTCGCCATCATCAATGTCCTCAACAGTGAGTCAGCACTACCATAGATGGCACTATATGTTATATAGAGATATTCCATCTCCATAGCGACGAAACCCGACGGCCATATTGTTGTGTAGGTGTACGGGTTTAGTGTTGGTGTACTCGGTATTGTTTTGGTTTTATCGCGGTTTATTTATTTGTTTAAGCGAAGGATAGTGAATTGTGCGATAGTGAACTGGATATTGTTACTTCCTGTTATAGATGCCTAGATTTAATACACCTCCGGTCCACAGCAATGGTAACTGGGAACAGAGCAGAACCTGTCCCTTATGCAGAGACTCTACAAGATCAGTGACAGAAGAAGATATCTAGAAAAGACAAAAGACATAGGTGATCCTTATGCTTATTCGACACACGATCTGAGTGCTGAAAACTTGCCACCCGTTAGAACTACTGACATCTTCAACTAGTCTCGCGTGGCCAGACCGCTTTTTTCCGTATGTTGGGTGGGGAAAAAAGGGTCTGGTGCAACTCCAATAGCTGTTTACTTCTGAGCCGTCCCCACATTCCGGGGACGCTAATTGAATAACATTGGTCACAAAGGAGGTGCCATGACGTCAGTAAAACTATAAAGTATTCCTACACTCCTGCTCCGGTTGTGAGTCTTGTTACACGATGAGGATTAACTTTTAAGACGCTTTAAAAGAGACATCGGAGCAAATTAAGATTCGTTTAAAGGATAAACAGATCTCTAGTTAACTTACTGACGTCATGGCACCTCCTTTGTGACCAATGTTATTCAATAGACTCTTTCCAAAACCACGCCCTCTTTAAAATAACTATGGTAACCGATCGGCCGCCATTTTGAATGGGGCCAGTGCAAATAATCTCGATTGCGTTGCGTAGAAATTCGGTGTTGACAGCAGCCCGAACAGAGCAGTTTTGTTGAACAACAGACAATGGAACTCTTCGAGGTTACAGAATTAGTGTTTCTGGTCAGAGACAGGTGGTTATCAGGACTGAGCAGGGCGTAAAACATCGACAGCACTAATTTCATTGTCTCCTGGTATCTCTCGCCTTGTGTACTAGTACAAGTGGGTACTGTTAGCATCTGTGAGCTCAGCTGCTGCTACAATCACAAGTTGTCAAATGCAGTATAGCCACTGAAGAATATTGGTATATACCTCTTGGATTATTCAGGCAAATAAATCAAGCATAAGCAAGGAATAGTCAGAATTTGATCACCTGGGAGTTCCTTGTTTTTACAGTACGATTGTATTAATTTCATTGATGAGACCACCATATCTAAATCAAGCTACAGGAGAATATTTGACCTGGCAGTTTCAATATCTATCTCTTCCAGAAGAATATTCTTGGACAAGGATTGCTCCAAATGGAATCTTGACACTATTGCTAAATTATTTTTTGTAATTGTTATTCCTTGCCACACCCACTCATTGGGTACAACCCCATCTGTGGCAGTCTGTCTGAGGACACACCTTACGTTATATTGTATCACATGGTTTTCATCAATAATAATGATGGTTTCTCTCTTTCTGACATTTTGTAAGTATATGGTACATGCTTACTATGATCCACTGAGTCAACACATTCAATGACTGAGCATAGAAGATGCATCTTTGAGAACATCTGATTATTGCATAGTGCTGCATGGTACATCAGCCCACATAGTATCCAGGAATACTTGGCAGATGTACATGTCAGTAGCACAAGCAGTGATATTACAACAGCACAATCCATTGTGCCATCCCATGTATCATTTCAGTACTATTGTTTAAATTACAATACATCAACTCACATGAATAATAATACAATTAGTTCATCATACCTCACCACATACACACATGATTTTGATCATACACATATACCACAGTAGCCACCCTACAATGTCTTGTTTCGTATCAAACTTGACCAATGTGTTATCCTCAGATAAGTGTGGGCGTGAGGAGTACATACTCACCACACCAGGGGGCAGCTATGTTTTACTTTGAAGAAGTGAGTTCTTCTGACTCAGTTTGTTGCTTTCCTGACTTCTTCAGCTTCAGTACAACAATTTCAACATTTTCACATAGCACTAGTAGTGAGGCACAGTACATTGTCAATGTGTACCAGTAGTCACAGTATGTAATAGATGGTAGCTCTCCGTAAGCTGTATTTTACACCAGCTCACAATAAGTTTTATTTACTTCGGCATGTCAAATTGTATTGCAGTCACAGGTGAATGGGCAGTGCTGTCTCTCAATTCTGTACTGGAAATTCACACCCTGTTTGTTTTCTGTTATGTGCAATGGCTCAGATTACACACACCAAGGCTACCTCGCACATACCATACAAGGCGGGTCATTTATTCGCCCACTAATAATCCAAGAGGTATACACCAATATTCTTCAGTGGCTATACTGCATTTGACAACTTGTGATTGTAGCAGCAGCTGAGCTCACAGATGCTAACAGTACCCACTTGTACTAGTACACAAGGCGAGAGATACCAGGAGACAATGAAATTAGTGCTGTCGATGTTTTACGCCCTGCTCAGCCCTCATAACCACCTGTCTCTGACCAGAAACACTAATTCTGTAACCTCGAAGAGTTCCATAGTCTGTTGTTCATCAAAACTGCTCTGTTCGGGCTGCTGTCAACACCGAATTTCTGCGCAACGCAATCGAGATTATTTGCACTGGCCCCATTCAAAATGGCGGCCGGTTGGTTACCATAGTTATTTTAAAGAGGGCGTGGTTTTGGAAAGAGTCTATTAGCGTCCCCGGAATGTAGGGACGGCTCAGAAGTAAACAGCTATTGGAGTTGCACCAGACCCTTTTTTCCCCACCCAATATACGGAAAAAAGCGGTCTGGCCACACGAGACTAATCTTCAACTATATGGTGTTAACGACCAGTTTCTGTACTGGGGAGAGATTCAAGGCTTACAAAAGTTTTGATTCTTTCAAATACTTCTTGAGTGGTTTTGTGAGTTCTGTAGCAGCCACTAGGAAAGCTGAAGATTATGTCGTTTTGGGAAAGGTGAAGTAGTTCATATAAAACTAATCTGTAGCATAACTAGCTAGCTAGCTATTACACAATGCATGTTTGATTAATATCACAGAGCTACAAATAGGTTGCTCTGTGATTCTTTGGCTGTTTTACTCTGCTATTGTATTATAGGTCAGACATTCGCAGAGAGCTAATGAACCTCCATTGAAGGTTTGGATTAGAACAGATCATGATGGAGTAGTGAAATGTGCACATTGTCAGTGCATAGCTGGCCTTGGTGAAATATGTTCACACATAGCTGCTGTTTTGTTTTATGTTGATGTTGTTTATCGCAACAAAACTTGAGGGGTATCACAGGGGGCGTCCATAAGAAATTGTCTTGCAGGTTGTTTTTCTTCACAGCGAACTGCTCATGCAATAGCTCTGTGAGCTCTCTCTTCTGCTTGCTTCTGAGTGGAACTATCAATAGAAAGTTTGTCATGGCCAAGGTTTGTTGACGGACTCCAGTCCTCATCCGTGGTGAACATTTCATATGCAGGTTCACCTAAAATCAATTAACATAGCTAGCTATACAATTATTAAATACGATTAGGATACACATTGTGTATGTATTCAAGACTACACAGCTAAACAACTAGCCTAATTATTTATATTTAGCCAAATTCGCCTATCATGCACATCATTTTGGTGCGTCACGTCATTATACTGATAAGTCCACTGTACTCTCTCTATAATCTATGACTGTACTGACCTTTCACAAAATGTTTCTCGCTAACCCAAACATTTTCTGCATCTTCAGGTAAATTTTCCCTAGAGATCGCTTTCAGCCAAGCCAATCTGCAGCTACTGGTGATAGCAAGCATTTGTATGCCCTTATCTGTCACCACCTTCGGGAATTTGAAAAATCGTACTTTATGTCCAGGAGATTGACTATGACATTCCACGATAGCACAATTAACCATCCTCCCCAGAATCCCTCTAAGTAACCGCGATAAAACCAAAACAAGACCGAGTACACCAACACTACACCCGTACACCTGCACAACAATATGGCCGTCGGGTTTCGTCGCTATGGAGATGGAATATCTCTATAGTCTGTCGGTGCCCGCCCCTTTGCAAAAAGTAAGGTCTTACTTTTTGCGAAGGGGTGGGCGCCGCCAGACTAAGATGGCACTACCTGTGGTTTGGCACATAACCGTTTTGTGGTCAACCACTTTTTCTGCATAACAATGATGATTGAGTGACCTTTATTTAAAAAGATTTGTTTACAGTGGAGTGGATATCTCGCTAGTCTGCTAGTATAACAGGTGACCTCAAGCTACCCCCTATATCTTACTTCATGGAAGGTATTATAAAACTCACCCTGTATCAAACACTAAAGTTGTTTGGCTATGCTAACTAACTGAGCAGTGAGTTAAATACTTAGAGTACTAAGTAGTCAGTATAGTGTACTGGTAGTTAGTTGTGTATGCCAAGTAGTATTTTCATCACATGAACTCTAAGTAGTGAGTGAGCCTTGAGCTAATAATGTATGGCATTGTTATCAGCAGGTGGTTACAAATCAACCAAGCTTACCAACCAATGCCATGAATTCATAAACTATAACATTACTGGTTATCTGCACATGGGACAATGTTGGGATTTGAACTTTGATTAGTACAAATGCCTGCTTTGTGCTGTTGCTTATACCGTATAGGTGAAGTGACATAGCCAACCCAGCCAGTTAGAACATTGACTTGGTAATTGCAGGTTCTAGGCTCAATGCCCCCGGCCCCCTCCAACTATAAGTTGCAGTTTCCTTGAGCAAGAGACCTACCTACTATGACTGTATAACTGGGACTTGGGGAAGCTAGTGTCACTTAGTGGCAGACGTGGGGCCAAGTACATGAGTACTTATACTTAAGTACACTTAAGTACAGATTTGAAAGTACTTGTACTTTACTTAAATACTTTCTTAATTTTCCCAATGTACTTGTACTTATACTCAAGTACTTTGCTAAGTACTTGTATGTACTTGAGTACTTAAAGTACTTGTATGTACTTGAGTACTTAAAGTACTTTTAAGTACTTGTAAGTACTGCAAACATTGTACGTAGTTTGTACACAGTGGGTGAAGGTGCAGTTTACAACTTTTTGCAATTCTTCTACTGCCTTCCCCAACCTTACTATGTACCACGTTGCCACGATTAATGATGTCATAGCATTCTGGCAAACAAAACAATGCTGCTATTCAAGTCAGTGAATTTTAAGAGTTTAAGAGAGAGAATGGTTGACAAAAACCAACCCCCTAGGCGCACTTACATACTACAATACACTGAATACAGCATATATTTTACTACAGCAAATGTACTTGTACTTTACTTAAGTACTCTCTTGATTGCTGCTGGAGTACTTGTACTTGGAAAATTCAAAAGTACTTGTACTTTACTTAAGTACTTTTAAATGTACTTGGCCCCATGTCTGCTTAGTGGTGTTGGGGTTATGAGTTCCACGGGCATTTACCGGTTGCTTGCAAAATGTAAAATAAATCAAGTGCACATTTCACTTGAGGAATTTCTGATGAAAATTTGTGTTCTGCCTATCATATAACAATCAGTATAATTATACATCACGTTTTGCTGGCAAACTGTTAACTAAAATCCTTGCCATATAGTTCAAGATATTTGTATCATGGGTCACGTGTTTGATCATGTATTTGTTCTTATACATTTTTGCAGTCAACTTGAAAAATTGGTAAAAACGTGTTCAGTGTCCCAGATGATTGAACTTCACGGGTTGTGTTGTACTCTTCTTGGTGTTTTCCATGAGCTCTATACAATGTTCTTCATTTCATCGTTTAATAGCACTGTTGCACACAGGATGTTTGGCCTGGCATTTGTTTAGTAGGACAATTACTTGTATCCTCCCTATTGTGTTGTGCCTTATACCGATTGTTTTATTTTACAGAGTATTAAAGCAGGATGTCACAGAGTTTACCAGTTTGAACAATCCTGATGTGTGTATTATTTGTTTAATACAGACCATGTCCATCTTTGTACATGGTTTTATAAAAAAATTGAAAGTGTTGATCATACACGATATGACCATCCTAAAGTATTACAAGAACACTATAGTAATAGTGTTAACTTATCGAACATTCTCTTCACTATGAGTATTTAATATTTCCCAACATGTAATGTTGTATGGTGACCACTTCCTCAGTAGCAGGTGGCTAGTTTCCAGCCCCTAGTATTTGGGGGCTTAAATTAGCTCCTTGCTAAAGTCACCTCCATATAAATTACAATCACTGGGTATTTGTTATGTGCAATCTTATTTATTTTTGGCGATGTAAAACTAGGAACATGCGTTTACTGCTTAATTTGGTGCAGTCATAAATGGAACTACCTGCTATAACTTTGGTTGTGAATTGTCACATTTGTATGTTGGTGTGCTTTAATGTACATTGACATGGCTGTAAATGAGTGATACTTGCATGATTTATCTGTTCACAACCTATAACTAAGTCCAATTCATAATTTGTAGCGAGAGTATATAATAGAAACCAAGAGTGTATTACCCATGATAAATGATTGTGTGAAGTAACACGGATATTTCAGTAATTGTTTACTTATAGTGCCATTAAGGGTTGCTATCTTTAGCCCAATTCAGCCAGTGAAAACGTGATAGCATTAAAGGGAAATGGCTAATGTTAAAGTTCTGGCATTGGTAAGTGTGGATCCCTGAAGGCATGGCAACACTCTCATTTGTGCAACCATTGTTTTAGCAAGCTGGGGGTCCTTACTACACTTCCTTGTACAATAACTATTGAATACTTGGTTGAATAACATGGAAAATTGGCGAACAAAGGCCCATTGCCATGTACACATTTCAAATTACCATTTCACATAAATGAACAATTACTGAAATATCCGTGTTATTTTATGTGATCATTAATCATGGGCTAATACACCATTCGACACTCTTGGTTTCTATCATATACTGTACTCTTGTTTGTAGTTAGCATATAATATATTAAACATCCATTACTCATTGCAAGGAGTGTTTTGGGTTACCTCAGACAGGGACTATGGTGTTTATCATTAGTTTCCAACAACTCAACATGTTGACTGGAGGGTCTGGTTCACAAAATCACCTACATATTGTGTGTTTTTAGTTTAGAAAAGCAACTGCTTTCGCAAGTAGTGAATGTTCTTCATATTACTGTAGGTGCTAGTGGCACAGAGATGCTTGTATTGTTGGGGTGCCATGTAAAGTCCTCAAGTTACCACTGAGGTAAGTCTATTGTCACAAAGTACGTATATACCATATAGACAATCAAATCATCAATTAAACACCATCACTTGTTCAGTTCATTTAGTACAGGCTAGTAAGGATGGTGTATGTAGATTGACATTTTCCTGCTAAAATTCTCACTCGAAATTTACTTGGCTGCATTGAGTAGGCAAAATCAAGCCCAAATATGCTTTCAGAGTGATCCGAAATGCTTCTGAGAAGTTATTAAATCTTAAATTTGCGTCGACTAAATGATGGCTTCAGCCAAGCATAACTTAAGGCTCAGTTTCTTCACTATTAAGCATTATTTAAGAAAATGGGCTTATGCCAACCATCACAGCTGCAATATGTGCATCGTTGAATTACCTCTTTATTTAATGCCTTAATCAACTGTTCTAGAAGTGTCAATTTGTGGGTTTCTGATGGCTTCCTTTGCTGATTTGATTGTCTTCTATGATCCCTACCAGAAGCTTTGTGCCTTGGGCACTTATAAGCTTCTGTCCCTACTCAACTGTAAAAGTTTCTTAACATCTCTTTTACATTCCGTACAGGTATCTACTGTTCGAAGGAGCTACTGTATGCTGTCTGCACTGAAGGTTATGGGAAGACGCAACACACAATTAGTTTATATATAAAGCATGTATACATTCTAATTGCCTACTGTTTGTCACTTTAGAGAATGAGTTGTGGATATTGTTACTAGTTCACATCTGTTGCATGTTGTAAAGTGGGTCCACTATGCTGTAATGATTCTTAACTTGCTGAATCTCATTAAGCAAATTTATCACCTCAAAAATTTCCTGTTGCACTCTATGGCAACTTAAAACATCCAAATCATGAGCAAAGTTAGCATAGCTTGGCAATATAAGTGCATAACTGTTTGAAAACAATTCTAAGGCTTTGGTCTGTCAGGCTATACTGTAGTACAAAGCAGCCAAGCAAGATAAAGACTGGTGGATGCTCATCCTGGACAGACCTTGGTCTGTGAGGGGCTGATTGGTAGGTGGAGTAAGCTTGACAAGATGAGCATGGTAAGACTATTGATTCTAGTAGATTTTCTGTGAAAAAGAAAAGCCATGAGAGGTATAGAAAAGGCAAGATTTGCAACACAATTATTTAAGTGGCGAGATACACAATTTCATCAAATGTGCTATCCACACATTCACCAGATGTGTAACCTTAACACTTGGGGCATAAAAATTCTGACTACGTACACAACATAATTCATACACAACTGTATTTATTCCATCTATGTTACGGTCTTGGAACTACACACTAGTCAAAAATTTTACCTAGGCTCAACCACAGGCCCCAATACTGAATAGCATTGCAGTCAGTTTTAGATCTGTGGTTCATATTGTTTCAGTATAGAGAGACATTAGCAATTACAATACTGACATGAGAGTTAATATTCTTGCTTTGGTAAATATTATACTGATGTACATTGTTCAACATTTGAGTGTGTGTTGCAAACTAAAATCCCACATCTATATACTATAGATTATTCCACAAACACCTATGTAAAGAACAAGTAAAAAACAACACTGGTGCTGTAGATAGCTACAATCAAATTGTCAGTTACACAAATTTAAAACTTTACAGATTGATTGCTACCTTAAGCTTGACCCTATCTGGACATCCACAGCATCACCAAAGGTTCTTCACTGTAAAACAGGCAGTGCTGAATGAGCACACCTGCAATCACACAGACTTCTCACCTCCTCGAATATAAATGCTAATGATAAATATAAAAAACAATAGTGATTATTAGTGTACATAATACAAGCAGTACTGAGGAGTCCTCAGAAAAGTTGGGTCCTCAGTGGGGACTAACTTTTCTTGGAAAATATACCTCACAATATTTATTGATACCTCCAAATCACATGTCAGCAACCACTCCAAAAGACTGTGCTAACCAGGCCTGATGGATGCTGATTTTCACACTTCCAGCCACATAGTGACCTTTATAAAAACTAAACGTTTTGCCTTCGTGAAGCACACAAGCCTAATTTTTTCAAACTGCTTGTATACCCAGTAGTGATCGCTTCTTGGAAAAACAGTTTGTCTCCAGTTAAGTAATATAATAGTGCATTCATGGGGTAACCAATGAGCAGTCAGTCCAGACTGTTCATGATGCTTTTAATCATAGACATTATGTGAGGTAATGATGATATAAAAGTGGTCTGACCATGCGAGATGAAACTGTGACTTGAACATGTAAACACAGGGAAGTATATAAAATTACAAGAAAAAGTTGGATCCTGCAGGTCCTTGGTCCTAGGGTTCAGCACATAATACACACCTTGGGTGGGGATATAGTACTTTTGTGGGGTGCCGTTCAAATGACAGTTTGGGCCTTGGCATTCTTCTAGCTCAGCAGGAAAGAATGATGTAAATACCATTGTGCTAGTCTGTGCATGAAGGATGTACGATTTTCTGTACAAATTTTAATGCATTACATTTTCTAAAGAGCCAGCACAGGCCCCTCATTTATTCTAATCCTGTAATTTTCTTCCTTTATTTTAAAGCCTAGTTGGTGCCCACCCCACTTTAATTATCATTATATAGAGGTCGGTAACACGTTATAAGCCCTACTCAAAACTATTTCATTAATTGCATAGCGTATCTGGAATTTTACCACATCAGCACCTCAATAGTCACAATACTATACTAGCTAGCAGGGGTTGTTGTATTCAGGTTGCGCTTTGTGTCAGCATTAAGTGATTTACTGTATTTTGTTTTGTTAAAACACTTATGATTAGTTATTCAAAATGAAATTTAGTGTTTCGCTCGTAACATTGTAACACCAACTAGGCATATACTTTAAACAAGTGATCACACTTCACATCATCCACTCATTTTAGTTTGTCCCAGAAAACAACTATTTGTATTTTTAATGGTCCTTAAATTGTTTCCTTCCTCCTCTGATCATACTACTGACAATTTTTGTAAAAAAAGCACTGGATAGACAGTTGCTGGCACTGAAGTTACTTTTGTTAAAATTATCTACTGTACAACTACAAATCTATATAGCTATAGGTAATGCAAATAACTAAAACTTAAATCAAGCTCCCTACTAAGGACACCCAATTCAGTTCCATGTAACTTATTAGAGTAGATGGGTATTCCTTGTTACGGAGTATGTGCAATCTACAGCATGATCATTTTAATATGCACAACACATACTCCATTATTTTGAGAGCAAGAAATTCTTTATCATTCTATGCTAGGAAGATTTTTAATGCTCATAGCGAAGATTAGTTTAACTGTTAAGAATTACAAAGTGTCCAGAATATGCAGGTGTCCTTATTTTCAAGTACCCTCATTAAAAAATTCCATAGTACATGTATACCATATTTTTCGCATAAAAGCCACATGCAAATAAATGCCCGTCTCGATTATAAGCCAGGGAGTTTCCGGCACACTTTGAAAACAAATACAGGGCCTGCCTGATTCATTTACAGGCTGTGTCAATACTGCTAGGAAGGAAATACAAGACCGGGCTTTTAAACAAAGAAATACTGTACAGTAGTAATGACATTTAAAATAGTTGGATTGATCAATACCTACAACTTTTTTTTACATAACCATGTTCATGATTGCATATAGTTTATAGTAAAATCACAAACAAAATAATACATACCTACATCAGGATTGTTCAAACTGGTGAATTCTGTGACATCTTGTTTTAATACTCTGCAAAATAAAACAATTGGTATAAGATTGACAACATGCACACACAATAGGGAGGATACAAGGCAGGCAGGCAGGCAGTTAGTCAGTAGAAAATTTCATTGAATAATTGTTTTAAAAATTGTAACAATTTATTGCAAGCCTTTAGGATCATACTGAAGGCACTTTTGGGCTTGGTTATACCTAACCAATACTGCCAAGGTGCCAGGATGGAGTTGTGAAGCTGGTTTTTGGGTGAATTTTTTGGCTAGGAAAATCCAATTCTTCATGATCCCTAATATACAGTACGGTAGTACTGTATGATGCTCACCACTTATCAGCAGATTTGTGTTTGGTCGCAACACCTCTACAAGGCAGAATTCATCATACACCCCCATGGCTTGAACATTGAGTCTATAAATTATATAACTGACAAAAATTAGTGATATCCCCCAAAAACATCTTTGCTGTAAAAAAAAGGTGCGTCCAAGAAACTACAAGTATCTGTAACTCCTAACAGCTCAACTGTAGAAGAAGAGTCCATGAAATTAACTGGTAACCGAAAGAGCTGATATCTGGAGAGACCAAGAATCAATGTTACTACAGCTGACTATGATTACCAAAGATTTACCAAGTCCATGCAAAAATACCTTGGCTGTAAAACAAGCAAATAAAAGTAACACAGCTGATACCTGAAGCAGCCAAGAATAAAAGTTAAATTGATACAACTAACTACAATAATTAACTTGCAACATTGAATCTTACTCATTCAACTGTGTTCTATACATTCACCCTTAATTAATTCTTTGTAACTCTAATTGGCTGGTAATTTGGCCGCCATTTTCAGTTGCATCAACTTAACTTTTATTCTTTGGCCGCTTCAGATATCAGCTGTTTTGGTTGCCAGTTTACTTTTATTTGCTTGTTTTACAGCCAAGGTATTTTTGCATGGACTTGGTAAATCTCTGGTAATCAGTCAGCTGTAGTAACATTGATTCTTGGCCGCTCCAGATATCAGCTCTTTCGGTTACCAGTTAATTTCATGGACTCTTCTTCTACAGTTGAGCTGTTAGGAGTTACAGATACTTATAGTTTCTTGAACGCGCCTTTTTTTTACAGCAAAGATGTTTTTTTTTGGGGGGGGGGGTTATATATACTACGTACCAGGGATTGGAAATGCCAGTTTTTATCCAAACTATCCGTGTTGGAGCGCACCCTTATGACAACGAAACGCCTAACCAGGCGAGTAGTTGATTCTTTTCATTTTCTTGTGAGTTCATAGCTAGCTAGTAGAGATATAAAGGCTACTTAACTGAGCATTTCGTATTTCGTAGGTTTACTAAGTGAAGGCATTATTTGGAGTTAGCTGACCAGTTGAACTCTACAGGAATGGGCGGTCAGTGGCGAGGTCACCGGTTCATTGAATTCGAGATTGAACTGCTCAGACACAATGGTACGTACATTATTGTTACAGAGCAGACAGCACAGGTGATATGGCTAGGGAAATTACAAAACAAATTAAATTTTATGCAATCACACAATTAGAGTGCATTTCTAGATGGAAAGTAGCCCTTAGAGTAGAAACTTTGCTGGTGTGAATAGGTAGATGAGTTAGGGAGAATGTAACAATGAAATTGATGGTATAGCCTGGTGGATATTTCCATTGTAATGAAATAGTTGAACCATCCAGTTGGTGTCTAAAGTTGTATTGGAATCTACCAATGATTGAAGTCTTCTAGTTATTGTTGCTTTATCATAATGTAATTTAAGCACATGGGGTCACTAATACTGCATGCTTGTGATGTAATCTCATGACATGTCAAGACAACTGGGGGATTTGAAACAGACCAAACCCTTTCTCTCCCTACCCAGTGACAAAGAGAAAATAGTGGTCTGGCCTAATGGTATGGGTACCAGTCTTGAAACAACTGCAGCATGTTCCATTGACGAGTTAACAGTAACTGTAGCTATGGTTGCAAGGCCTATCTTATGGTGCATTTCCTGTACAATTTTATATAAGTTGTAATACAATTAACCATTGTGGGATTCTTCCATTGCTGAGGATAAGCTAAGTGTTCAGAATTACCTGCCCTCACTTACCTTAAAGTGAATGTACCATAGCAGTGGCAAGAGTAGTGGTGATAAACGTACAAGGCATCTCTGCTTAGCACAGTGCAGAATATGATTGCTGTGATTTCCCTCTTTTGACTGTTGCATTGTGAATGCACGACATCAATGTGTTTGGTGTACAGTGGAAAGGAATTAAAGTTGGCCAATTTCAGAGAGGTGATCAATCTATTAGTGCTGAACAATAGTAAAAATTTTACTATCATGATAGTTACTCATTAAATATCGCGATAGTGAATACTATCCTGATAGTTTATGAAACACTTTGCTCTTAACAAAGTCTCAGTTGTATAGCTATGACTTGCAGTCATATAGAAAGTTATTTTGCATGCACAGGACATGTTAATTAACTGCATGGGCAGCTGATGAATATGGACTTTTGGTAAAGTTTTTACAGGCTACTCCTTTGTAAGAAAGCTGGTAATACCAACTGTAATACAGTATAGAAGAGTTGTTAATACCATTTTAATGCAGATCTGAGCTTATCATAACTATAACGATATCCTTACTATCGCGATAACGATAGTGATTTACTATCGCGATATATCACACTATCGATACTACTGCTCAGCCTACTTTCTATACAGGACAGGTTCCACTATACATTATACAATGTTAGTGTTGCATTTGCTAATGTAGCTCAATCTTTATGTAGACTGTTTTTGTAGGTCAACAAAACTCTTCCTGTGCTATGTCTTTCTACCACTTGTCAAGGAATACAATGACAGTGTTTGCTGCAGTGAAAGATTCATCTCACATTGAAACTGATAGGATTTTTGTAGCGGACAAGTTAACTATAGAAAAATTACATAATTTCTATGCTGTACCAAGCTCGGGCTGTTCTTAGTAATAAATTAACAACATGACGGTACGGCACAACAGTGTATGTTGCAACATATTGCTAGAGGGATGGTTGTACTTATCCAGCAATGGAGCCGGCTATGACACTATGTCACTTATCTAGAGTCTGTACTTGCTGTGAATAGCTAAAACTGCCACTGTTGTGAAATTGAGTATGGTGGTAGGAACATATAACATACTCTATTACAACATTCATTATGTACACTCGATTGACTTTCTGTTCCAACACAGAAACATACACAACATTGTATACTTGTCTCAATCAGTGCTCCATGTGACTATCAAATGTTAAAACTGCGTAGCTAGCTATTAGTAGGTCTTCTTTGGATAGATATTTTGACTAGCTGAAGTACTATTCAAGTTTGAGAGCTGTACAGTACCACTCTATACAGAATTGCCTATCATTTTAACTTATGAAATTGTCAGGTTTACAAATGATTGAGACCAGAAGCACTCAAGAGTTTTACCATATTCTTGTACAGGCTACAGTCTTGGGGTAGGGGCAAAACAGCTAAGAAAGGGGCATAATTACTTAGCTAGTACCACTTGGGTAACTAAACACTAATGTTGTATACATTTTTTTGTGGGTTGGAAATGTTCCCACCACACTGCACACCCCCCAAAGCTTTTTTGAGTCCATCAGCTAAATTGACACGACAGAACAGCAAATTCGCTAGGTAAGAATCTTTGGCTCTGGTAGGCGCTTAAGTAACTATTGACCTACAAGTATTAGTGGCTTTAGGTGCATCTCAACCTGGATATTAAGCCTTCTCCTGCGTCTTCTACCATACAAACACTTTGAAAAATGGGCGGTAATTTGGGGATGCACTCCAACGCGGATTTCTTTCAGCAAATGTACACAAGTAATTGGATCACATGTCTAGTCTTGCGTGCCAGACGGTTTGTGTGGGGGCAGAAAATAAACCGTTTGGTCACTGTTACACACTTTCCGTGATCACCAGGAATGCAATTAAATTGCTGGAATCTAATCGAATTGCATCATTTTGGCATGTTTGAAATAGCGTGTTTGTTGTGTGCTAAATCCCTACGAACAGATCAGAGGCGACGGTTAGATCGACTTCAAGAAGTAGCTGAAACTTTATTAAAGCTTTGCCTCAACAGTTCAACCTTACCCAAAATCTTTTCCAGCCTGGACTCTTTCCTTTGTAAACCTTGTGTTAGAAAAGTGGAAACCTTGAAAAGGCTAGAGGACGATTTATCAAAACGAAATCAACCATTAAGTACCACCTGGATATGCTGAAAGAAAGACTTGGAATAAAGTACTTACAAAGTTATTTGTTTTTAATTTGTATGCCATAGTATGCATGCCTTACCATATTAGCCAGATGCCCATCTCTGGGTGCACTGGTAGTTACAGTCTAGCTACGAATATGTAATGTTCTGTTTATAGCAATGAAGAAGCTGATATTGGTATGCAAAGTTCCTTGAGCTTAACACCTCAAAGGAAACGATCAGCAACCACTGCAGGCTTGCAATGTGGACTAGAAACACCAAAGAGACGATGTCAATTGGACTCACCAATGCAACGTAAGATCGCTACAATTCAGCCCTCAGATACTTCTCCAGCTGTGGCGGTAAGTAATGATTTCGACTATTCCACAGTCCTTGAATTGACTACATCAGGTATTGGTTAAAAGTGTAAAACACACTCGCTGTCATGTTATGACAAAGAAATCAGGATTCAAAAGGATTGCCAGAAGTCTAACCAAAAAAACGTATTTGAATAATATGGTTCAGCGGCATCGACTCTACCTGATTAAATGGTTACAGACCCAAGGTATATTCAGTATCCTTGGAGAATGACTGTCGAGATTTCAGTTTAGATGGTGTCTTTGTGATCACATCAGTTAACCCATCCAGGAGACTGGAGGCATACAAGTCCTCGTAGTTTCTACTTAATGGAAATAAAATATCAAAAGTTAGTTTATATGCTAATAAACTTGTTTATATTATATTATATTGGTACAGAGAGTAAATTGAAGACAAAAGAGGAACTCTAGATCTGTAAAGACTGTTAGAATCCCTGTAGACTCTGACAATGGTATTGTCAATAGTCAGGTAACTAAGAACTTTGTAGCAGTCACAATACATTTCTGCTTCTATTGCTTCATCAGGTGACAACGTTCTTAGGGTGGAAAATAAGACAGATTGCGTGGAGCTGTGTGCAAATGTTGGAGTGGGTACAAATAAAGTTTTTTCTTACCTCATGACATGTTGTACTTTTCCTTTAGTAATATAACTGCTGTGCATGTGCTGACTTTGTTTTGTCTTAACTGGTGACATACTGTGTATTAGCAGTATTGCCAAACATTTATTAAAGCATGTCAGAATTCGATATAGGGTACTATACTTGCTGGCAAAACAAATACAGTGTGAAATGTCTGTGTTGTGTGCTAAGAAGAGTAATTCAATGTTAAGAGAAACATCAATAGAAGAATTGGAAAAATTCAGCTGGAATAGTCTGTCAGAAGAGGTTAAGAGTGTTGCTCCAACCTTTTATACAATCTTGAAAGGATGTACAGAAGTGAAATGTAAGAAAAGAAATATACAGAGAAAAAGCAACTGTGTGTCTGATGCTGTTGTGTTTGGCTGTGTTTGGCATTTGTACTGGTGTTCTATTACGACACCGGAACATTCACATGAATGCTCTTTAACATATTATCTCCCTAGTGTTACACAGTGGTCACAGTGGAAAACAGGTATAAACTGTGGTAATAGTATTGTAAATGTATATTGTTGTATTAAATGTCAAGTATTTTGCTTTTCCCTTCACTAAGGTTTATGACAGGCTTCAAATACTGCTTCTGTGCTTATCGCGGTATCGTACTTTAATCTACCTTGATCACGTCGGTGAAACATTTGACAAGGAAGTCGTTGAATGGAAAGACACTGTTGTAAACTCTATGGTTGCTTCTGAGGTAATTACAACGTCACTATACACATTTGTTGTATCTGAAGATATTTTTAGAATGAACAACCTGCATTTGAGGCTCTTGATGCATTTAACAGTGATCATTTAAATGAAACTACTGATGAGACAATCCCAAACAACACACAATACGTTGATGATGAATCCAGTCATGATGTGGAAACTGATGAAACATATCAATCCACACCTCCATGGTCACCAACAAGGTTTACTGAAAGTACAATATGTAGTCCAGATGTATCAGTGTTAACTGAAACAATTTGCTGCAGTGATGAAGGAGATGAGTTGCCCAATGATGAGTCCACCTCCCAACAAATTATCAGCGTGTTGTCACCTAAAAAGATCACATATAAACTGGTTAGAGACAACATTGATAAGAACGTTACCCCAAGAGACATGCGATCGGATCATCAAACACGTTCATTTCATTTTTTTTCACACATATGCTGTCAGAGATAGGATAGATCTTAGTGGATTTAGTGAGAGTTGTGAGAAGGCTGAAGTGTTTATCGCTGATAAACTATTACCATCACAAAATGATAAGAAAGAAATCATTGAAAACTATACACAGTTATTTATTCGTGTTTTGATGAAGCATATTCCATATTTTAAGAAACTTGGAAAAGGAATGGCAAGACACATTACGCATGAATATTATGCTGAGATGTCTCAAAGATCGGAAGTGATACGCATGTTTTGTTTGCATACATTATATGTATAGCTTACAATTTATTGAATAGGTACCTCTTGGAATTGAACTAAAGTCAGAGCAACATTTGGATGAATGGTTGACATCCTATCATCTTTGCATAAATATTTGCCAACCGTGACAACAACAGAAAAAGTTTTTGTTGAGGGAGAAGAGGATGAAATAGTTCATGATGAGTTCTCAAAAGTATTACTAGGTATGATATCGTAGAATCAATGATTAATATGACCTCCATACAGTACACAAAAATAAACAATATAATTCTAATGATTATCATAAGTATGTTTGATATGGTATTTAACTATGGTGAAGATACAGAGAGACCAGAAGACAAGGACAAAATTTTCTCATATGCCCTGTGAGGTGTTAACACTGGGTTTATTGTATCTACAGTTTGTAGATGCTATTCGGGAGGCTGATGGCACACGTATCCTACGATGCTGGAAGTTTTTTTTACTTTACTTCAAAGTCAGTGGAAGGACTAATTATTCTATTGAGGCATTTGTATTGTTAGCCCAAGAGAAATACCTATTCTCTCCTCGCATGGCCATGCAACTAAAATGGAGCAGGACTGTAAATACGCATGGTCTGCCAGGAAGAAACGTCTCATGTGATCTCCACATGGAACATCTCAATAGAGAATGCAAGAACTGTTTGTCTGGGCTTGGCTTGAACATTGCTGATTCATCAGTTACACGCATTGGAAAGTGTATTGGGAAAACAGAAAAGGTTTTAAGGAATTTGGATAGGAGTAATAATGTACCACAAGAAAGTGGTTCTCACACAACAAAGTCATCTAAAGAAGATATGAAGAAATTGCTACTTTGGTTGACAGAAAAATCAAAGGTATTTATTATAAATGAAGGACGATCACTCAAAAACTTTTCAGACTTTAAATTAAACATGTTTCGTCAGTTGGATGTTGGAGCATTAAAACAGTGGATGTCAGAACAAATGCAAAAGTTGAACACATACACCTGATGGATACCGATACTGTGTTATTACATTAAAAAGTTGTACAATCACTACAGTTATAAATTAACTCACACACATCACAACACTTGCACAAAGTTACTTTATCGTCAGATTCTAGACCTACTTCATCAAAATGTTGCATCAATAGATTTCTCCACCATTCAGTTTGTTAGCAGTATACGACTTCATTGATTCTTCAACGTGTTGAACCCCAGAAATATTGTACAGAGTGGCAGTAGCTGGTAGGCCATCTCTACCACCCCGGCCTGTTTCCTGTAAATACATTTCAACGTCTGACAGGGATCCCTAGTGAATAATATGCCTCACATTTGGACAATCAATACCCACACCGAATGCCACTGTTGCAATCACTATACGCAACTTCGACTGGGGATTACAGAATCCTTGTATGATCTTTTCTTTCACTGTGGGGTGTGTACATGATGTAAACATATCAACCATTCGATATTTAGCTTTGTCTGGAGCTCCTATGGGATCTGTAAATTCCTCCTGTAACCTGCTTCTTATGCACACATAAACCTCACTACACCCTCCTGTAGTATTATCATGTGTCCTACAAAATATAATTGTTCTTTCCATGTTTGTCCTCTTCAATTTCAATTTTTCAACTAATGGAGCAAATACTTCATCAAGTGGTCCTGGCTTCTGGATCACAGTATACTTTATATTTGGCTTATTGGGTGAAACAGCAACAATGCTGACATTCCTCATACTTAGTATTTTGCAAATATCTCGACGAGATTTGGTGGTGGCAGTTGCAATCAATGCCATGATGTGCACATGCTCTGGAATCAAACTGCGAACTTCTCCCAAGTTTGCAAACTCAGTTCAAAAATTAGCTCCCCTACATAATAAGCAGATAAGCAAATAGCATAGGCTATATTTTAGTACATATTACTATAGTATTAAACATATTATACGTATGCATCGTTTAACCATAATGTATCTATATAGCTATGCAAAACCCACTGTACTTATTCATGATGACCCATCAAGTATGCAGCACTGCTGATATATGGTAGCTACGTACCACTTCTTAACACAATGGGCTTCATCTACTACAAATGCAACCAGCCTCTGCTGGTACACAGGACTTTGCAGCATGTCTCTCCAAGTTAAATCTTTAAGTAATGATTATGGGCTCATGTAAACTAATTGATACTCTCCTTCGCACACTTTTCTTATTTCCTCATCACTGTTGGCACCTCCAACATACACTGCAGTTAGGTTCCTTTCCATCATTGCTCTCACTTGATCCTTCATTGGAGATATTAAAGGGCTCACAACAATAGCTACTGACTGGTGCAGCTGTTCAGGACACATCGCATCAAAAGCTCAGGGAAGAATTGAATAACAGAGCGACTTTCCACTGCCTGTAGGTAAAGCAACAAAAACATCTCGTCCTCTAATAAATTCTGAATTTGCTTCTAGCTGCTTTGGCCTAAGTTCTCTTATAACCAATGGCATTTGCAACTTTGGTTAGAATTGCCTGTAATCGAGAATCGCCCATTTTCTGGCACAAGAACGGTGCAGTGCAATTCGTGTAGCTAATTTGTCGTTGTTCCCAATAAGTCGTTCACAATAAGTATGTAAAAAATTCATGTTTGTTTCGTCAAGTGCGCGAAGCGATTTGATTGGCTCTGCCAACATTCCGGCAGTGGTCCCGGAATGTGTGCAACAGTGACCAGACGGTTCATTTGCCACCCCCACACAAGCCGTCTGGCACGCGAGACTATCACATGTCTCCGTTTCCAATCTCGGGTACGTAGTATATAATAATCGATGACCAGACCCTCTCGCAGCTAGGCGCTTATAATTATCAATCAATAAGTGCTGCGCAGAGTGGGTCTGGCCACGCTGACGATATGCATGCCAGAAGGCGTAATGATAACGCAGCAAACAATAACTGTAGGATTCTCTGCACATGTGCATTGCACACACACACATACATTCTAATGCATGACAATATTTAACAGTAAAAATTCAGTATAACAGCACAGGATGGGAACTAATCAAGTGATCATATCCGAGATCACATCCCATCCTGTGACGATTCTTACTTACCATATAGATTGTAAATCCGTTAGACAGGAGTCACTACTGTTCGGCCACGTGTGATCCACTGTCGATGTCAGCAGTGTCAGCAAAGAAACGCGCACCGATTCGCACATGGGTCACGTGATAATTAGCTTCAGGTGTTACGTAATTTTGTGGTTGAGCAAGTGTGATTGAAACTTTTGCATTCGAGGACCACAGTACATAAAAATTTTGAACGAATGCCGATGAGGCTTGTCTTGTGATCGAACGAGTGATCGAAAGATGTGAACAAAGACCGGGGACGAGACCAGAGAGATGATTCAACAGGAGGAGTCCACCGCTGTTTCTGAAATGGAACATATGAAACTTAAATCACAGCAGCACTTTGCTTATTCTCATCAATTACAGCAACAGGGCTTGTACCCAGAGGGTACTTCCCTTCGCAACACCGACGTTCATGGGAATGCCCAACAAAGTCACCCCTCTGTGGGGAATACGAACGAAGTAAGAATAAATGATGAATCTTTTCCACAAAGCTTTCAGTGTAAGTCGATGCAACAACCCCAAAGTATGGATTCTCTGGATACACAAGCCAGTGGCAAATCGATCACGAATTCTCTAAATCGAAGTGAACAAATGATATTCGCGTCTGTCGATACCCGCTATGGGGAGCAACCTCTGCAAAACCATCCATCCTATTCCGGTCAGTTTAGTCGTAGACCAAATCCACAGCTTGAACATCATCCTGGGAATCAGACTGCCATGGCTAACAATCAAGATACAAGTCATTATCACCAAAGATATGATAATGCTCCTCAAGCACAACCAATAAGCAATGAGGCGGGTCAAGGCCGTGTTGTCATGGCTAATTACAGTGGTGTGTTGAAGCAAAATGTACCTGAGACAGGGAATCCATTGTCACTGAGGAACAAACAATTAAATGAACTGCACAAAATGAATTGCGATGTTTTTCCCCAACCAATGAGCAACGAGGAAGGTCAAGGCCGTGTTGTCACACCTAATTACAGTGGTGTGTTGAAGCCAAACGTCTCTGAAGCAGAAAATCCACTGTCACTGCGTAACAGACAGCTAAATGATCAGAACACAGTTAATTACAGTGCTACAAGTCAACCCAACTCACTTGACACAGCTACTCAGAGAGCTCAGACAGTTGATGAATCGGTGATGCCCCACCGCAGTGGCGAGGTTCTGCCATCAAATAAAGAAAGGTTGTGGTCAATAGAAAACCATCGTTTGAATGAGCAAAACATTTCACTTAATCATAGTGTTGGAGCTCCACATAGTAGTCAGATGCCATCAGATTTGCGTAATAATCAAGACAATCAATTTACCACACCTAACCAATACAGCGATCAAGGTACTACACATTTGAGTTCTCCACCATTTTCAGATCAACTTAAAGGCTCTGTGCAGCGTCACCCTGTAGGCCCACATGGTTTTGTTCCAGATACGACCCATTGCCAGGGACCAGTACATCATAGTGCAGAAATACTTACTGTCAGGCAAGGTAATAGCTACATAAGTATGCAAGCACGAGATAACCGTGGTGATCCAAACCACCCAGCCAGACAGGGCAATCAGTTTATTGACCGTTCAAGGCAACAGCAGCCTGAATATTATGACAACCCACCAGGACATCTTGATACAGCAAGAAGACAGGGTAACCAGCCAATGGGTACAAATTACAATCACAGTCAGATTTCAGATGGAAGACAAGGAAATAAGAAAGTGTTTATTTTGCATTACGATGATGTACCAGAATTTTATGGTAAAAATCCTGTGCTACAACTAGCTGTCGCCTTACGTCAATTGGAGGTTGATGTTGCTTTAGATTTGTTTGAGCTTGACATTGGCCCCAATAACTGGTCATTTTGGTACGAGGAAGGTATCAGATCGTCTGATGTAGTGTTGTGTATGATAACTGAAAATTTTTACTACAATCTTACAACAGGTGACCGTGTGAAGGGTTACTCATTATACAACTTGATGAATAGTTCCAATATTGCTGTCAGAGCTGTTTTCCTTAATGCTCCGAAAAATTTAGACCTTGCTCCTCCAGCAATAAGAGGTGCTACATCTTACCGAATTGACACAAATCATCTTGATGTTCACAGTAATGAAGAGTTTGCTAGCCTCTATGCTTTTCTGACTGGCCAGAACAGAATTGAGAAACCACCTCTGGGAAACATGGTTAAACTAGCCCCAAAAAGGAGCAGATGTGAGTTGTGTTAAATGTCGTTGATAAAGCTTGTAAAAGTGCAGCACTGCTTCAGTAGACCCTTGTATTAGTGTTTAGGCCCTTGAAATTATGGACGCTTTGATAATAAGAACACTTCATTCCTATGATGTCCTGACACTTTGCAACCATGTAGTTTAGAGGTTGTCCTTGATAAAAAAATATCAGGATTTTTTGTTGAGCTTAAAGTTCTTTAAAAGAATTCTGGTTCCTCCATAGATCATAATTTTGATATGGTAATTGTTTTATTGTATTGGCAGTAGGGCTGAAATTCAGGATAGTTTCTAAAAATTAAAGCAATTTTTATGGTAAAATTCCTTATTCCACAATTAACAACATTACTACTAACTTAATTTTCGTAGTGATGTTATGTGCTTTGTTTCTATTCTAAGGTACTTATAAAACACGCATGTTCACAATAAAATAAATGTTTTTATAGCAAGTGATGATCACTATCCATAGGATATCTGGAAAGATGTATCCGGATAGTAAAAGTTGCTATCCGTTTCAGCTCTAATTGGCAGCAACTTAAGACCTAATCTCTCACATTTTATATTATATTATTCACTAGATATGCACAATGAGAACTTGGGTTCTTGTATGAAACTCTAACAAACTTTATGCAATTACTCAAAGTGGCAAGATGCTCGTGAACCATTGATATATCGTATAGCTGGTAATTTTCGAAAGGTTTTTATTTTCGGATATTTCGAAGAGGCCCTTCTCTTCGAAAATAAATTCGCACATCCGGTCGTTTTTCGAAAATAAATTCCCACATCCGGTCGTTTTTCGAAAATAAATTCCCACAAGTGAAAGCAACCGTCCAACTTTCGGCGATTCGTTCGTGTATTCTTCGAGTTTTAGCTCAGTATTGCTGATGATAATGGGTAAACTGTATCATTACTGTCCAATAACCAGAAAACAGGTTCCAGAATGGGAATTGATGCCGTCTGCTCTAGAATCTATGGGATATGATCGAGCATGATCGTGCCAGCGAATTCACTCCACCCAAGACTCCCTCAGTCTTCTCTCCAGTGCACAGGAATGGGGATTATTCCATCAGTAAGTCAGTTTTCGGCAAACATTCACGCATCTTCATAATTTGTGACACGGATTTCTGTTTATTTGAAATCCATCTGGACTTCGAAATATGCACTCTTCGAAATTAAAATCTTTCAAAATTCAGATTTTGCTTCTTGTGCGAAAATTTCTGTTTCGAAAATAACCCGCTATACGGTAGTTGATTCATTGGAAATCATTTGAATGGGGGGGAGGGGGTGAAAAGAGTGATTTTTCACTCATTTGACTAGAGGAGTTACAATTTAACAGGACAATCATAGTACTAGTAATTAAATGCATATTCAAAAAAAAATTTGCACGCTTCCGGGTCTGTTTGCAAGGCTATGTGCCCTTCAATGGCCACTCCTCCACCTCCTTCATATTAGGAAATCCTTTTAAAGTAAACTACTTCAGGAATTTTCAATGGATACATATCACAACAGGTGTTACTAACTTGTGTGATCACAGTGCGTATATAATGCAGTGTGTGCACATTAATTTTCCCAAATTTTGTTCAAGTGATAGTGGAAAATGTACTACTTTTTTGTCTTATACAAGTAAACAATAGATGATTGAAGTAGCCTCACAATACATCTAAATACCCTCTGGCTGAAATGTCAATAATGGGGCTTAGATTTTGAACACAAGATTTCAAATGTTACACAGAAATCTCTAATAGAAAAGTCATGGTGTACTGTGTACCCAAACTTTCCGAATTAAGGACTCAATAAACCTCCATAGTTACCAAACTAACTCCACACGTTAATTCCTGTGAAAGAGGGCAACTTGAAACCAACTCATTTAGAGAGATTCCACTGTATTGTGTGCTCATAATTATTTTGTATAGTATTGAACTGGTTGTACATTTTCTTTGCAGTTGGTTCAAACCAAGGTGGTCAACACAGAGCGGCCCCTGCTGGTGGCTTCAATAGGGGACCACTCCCTGGTTCTGGTGGTTACAACATGGGACAGCCCCCTCATGGAGGCTTCAACAGGGGACCACCACCTCCTATGGCT
The DNA here is from genome assembly GCF_963678975.1 of Dysidea avara. NCBI lineage: Eukaryota > Metazoa > Porifera > Demospongiae > Dictyoceratida > Dysideidae > Dysidea > Dysidea avara. The sequence continues at coordinate 18,189,269 of NC_089282.1, read as the reverse complement.
GCATACCAGCCTGCTGGTTTCAATCAAGGACCTCCACTTCAAAAGCAGTTTCAACCAAGTTGCTATGGAATTCCTCCTGGGCCAGCTGCTTCACAGCCTGACGTGGACCAAGCAAACTTGTTATATAGTCTTCTTGCTGGTGATACAACTGCAATATCAACAGTTCGTTCTCACAACAGAATGTTTCAAACACTTGCCACAAAGATGGCAGCTGAGTGGGAACCACTGGGAAGAGCACTAGGCCTTCGTGACCCTGAAGTGTATGCAATTTGTCGAGACCATGGACACTCAGTAGTTGAACAAGCAGTACAGATGTTTCGGACCTGGCTGGAAAAGAATGGCTCCAGGGCAACATTTGGTGCCTTAACTATGGCTGTGTATGACACAGGGATGCAGTATTGGAACTTGTTGGAGATCTTAAACAAGCACACACTTAAACAATAATTTGCTGATACTTGCAATTGCTTTGTGCTGAAATTTCCTTTTTTAAAACGATGTTTTCAATTGTATTCTAATTCATGTGTAAAAATTTTTGCACAGCACAGTAATTATACAGTACACAAAGTTTTATATTATATAAGATTGTATGTATTCTTTTACTTATGTTATAAAAACTGTTACTTTTACAGTACAACAATATAATGCGATTACTTTACAATAATTATTGCTAGAAATACATTACAGTTAAGTTAGGTATTTACAAGGATATTATAAACGTAGATTTCCATTGACATATCTTGGTCTGTCCATTCCTTGGCCGATGCTGTTGCCGTGGATACTTCCAGGATACACTTGTGGCATACTCCCTGTGTGTGCTCTAGAGACAGCTCCATTGGCTATTAGTTTATTACTGTAAGGTTTGGTGAATAGGGGTTGCCTGTGGAACTCAGGATGGTCTAGTGAGATTGATGAATTTGTTGTAGGAAGTGAAGGTTGTGGGGATACTGGCTGAGGAGCATAAGTGGGAACATTAGAAGTTGTTGGTGGATATTCAGATGAATCTGAGTCACTACTTGGTGAATCTGGTTCGGGCGGTTGTACTGGTCTCATCGGTGGTGACAGCTCGTTACCATAAGGTGGGGGAGCTTCACCTGGTCTATATGGAGGTAGAGTAAGCTCAGAAGCTCGACTACTGTAGCTTAGAGGACATAAAGCTCCAGATGACGCATACTGACTCTTACTAGATCTTCTACCATCGTACTCGTACTGACTGTTACCCACATGGTCAGGGTAGCGTACATTTTGCATACTACCTGTGTGTCGAGTGTATGAGTTGCCTGTAGGTTTCTTAGTAGTGAATGATGTTTCTCTGAACTGCATCATGTGTGTGGCAGGCTTTGATTTCCGTTTCTCTTTTGGCTGACTGAGATTTTCTTTACTCAAAGATGCGGTGTGCTGTAGTTCATCAATAACATCAGTTACCAAATGTGTACGGAATCCTGAAGTGCGTGAGCCTCTCCATAAATCTTCTGGGCCTTCATCGATGCCACCACCAGAAGATCTGGAAGCTATCGAGCTTCTTCCCCGACTGCTAACAGTGTATGCATCATTGTTCATTCCTACCACTGATTCTTCATCAGCTGAGTCCAGACCGCCAGCAAATTTGGCAAACATGTAGTTATCCATGTCAATGTCTCCATCTGCTTCTCCGCCACCTTCTGAACCAAACATGTGTATGGAATCTTGTGAGGGACTGTTTGTTAACAAGTTTGCATTGGCAGCATATATTGCTATCAACTGGTCTCTGGTGTACGGATGTGCTTCTTCGTCATCTTGTCTTCTCAGGAAACCATTAGAAGCATGTGGGATCTGACCATTAACTGCCGCATTGAGATCTGAAGTACTGCGTGATATTGGTGGTGGCCTGGAATGTTGTGGAGAACGATGTCTTCCACTCGGAGACACATGCTCAGCATTGTTCACTCTCATCCTTGATACTGACTCTGATTCATCATCACCAAATATTCCACTAGCTGGTTCACTGTCTGAAGTAGTCGAGACATGTGCATGAGGTGCACTTGTCTCTTCAGCAACAACTTCCAGTCTGGTAGTAGTTGCTTCAGTTCGGGAATCAAGTTGTGCTGTTCCATTTACATTTGTTGGAGTAAAGCTGACAACACTGACTCGTTCACTGCCTGGTGGTCTAGCGGCTGTCTCTGTCACAGTGATAGTCGGACTGTATAGCTTGTTCCGTCCACGTCTACGACAACGATAGCATACACACAACACAATTAGAATGACAACAAACACTACTACTGCACAAACTACAGCTGCCACAATAGGAATCAAAGGAAAGTCACTAGGATCAGAGCCTGAAGTAGTAGGTCGTGTCGCAAAAGATTCGGGGATTACAATGGTTATGCGTGTATGAGCTGTTACGGGATCTGATCCATTGTCTCGCACTTCTACTCCAGTCGCAATAGGTATGAGATCTTCTGTTTCACTGTCTTCAGCTTGTCGTTTCCTTCTATTACTATTTCCTTGACTGCCTCGTGACGTAGCATTCAGTATGATGAAGCCAGAACTGTTAATGTAGAAAAAATCATTTGGATCATAACGGTCATCAAATTCAACAAAAGTAAATATTAACTCTCCTTCTTTGCCTTTGTCTTGGTCATAAGCAAGCAATTGGCCTACTATGCTCCCTCGACTAGCTTTAGTGGAAACATTAAAATTACGTGGACTGGTAGAGTTGAAGGCAGGGCGATACTCATTCACACCCAACACAGTTACACGCACAATAGCTGATGAACTTCTACTAGTTGGATTGCCATTATCATTAGCCACAATCTGGAGGTAAAACTCAGCCACTTCTTCACGGTCTATTTCCTCATTGGTAGTGATTCTACCACTGTCCTGATCAATTGTGAAAACTTGTGTATTGTTTATTGAGTAAGTGAGCCTGGTGTTCACTACAGAGTCTGCATCTACAGCAGTAATAGCACGAACTAGTGTATTGGGGGCTTCATTCTCTTTCACACTAGCATCAATTATGTTAGCACTGAATTGTGGATCATTATCATTTTCATCTAATACTCTTATAGTCACGCTAACAGTGGAGTTCTTACGAGGCCTTCCATCATCAGTAGCTACGACTTCAAAGTTGTAAATATCGATTGTTTCTCTATCCAGAGTGTTGGTCAATGAGATAGCCCCAGTGGAACTGATAGTAAAAGGTAGACTAACTGAAGACTTAAGAGAATATGAAACAACAGAGCCCTCATCCCCATCAGTAGCATTCACATGTAGAGCGACATAATTGACATCTTCTAACTCAGACACTTCAGTTGTGTAACTGGTTCGATCAAACTGGGGTGGATTCAAGTTCACTTGATATACTGTGATTTGTACTGTGGCACTACTAGAGAGAACATACTGGGCAGCAAATGGGTCGGGATTTTCATTGATGGCTGTTACGGTAAAAGTCACCACGTCCGGTACAACTTTGTTGGACACTGAAATCACTCCAGTGGTTCGGTCAATTTCAAATGGTATCATAACTGGTCCTTGAATACCAGAAATGTAGTATGACACATCTGAATTAGCTCCTTGATCTTGATCATCACTGGCTGAGACGGTCAAGATGGTCATTCCAACAACGGCATCATCAAATATCTCCTTGACATAAGGTGGCGACAGCTGTGGTGCATGATTATTGATGTCAATCAAACTGATTGTAACAGTAGCAGTAGCACTCTGAGGGGTATTCCCCAGATCAGTGGCAACCACGGTACCAACTAGCCGTACATTAGAACGATACATTGGAGCAGGGCTTGACAGAGATATAACACCAGTGACTGGATCAATACTGAATTGTCCTGCATTGCTGAGGCTGTAACGCACAATTCCATTCAACCCTGAGTCTCCATCACTTGCAGTCACTTGAATTACAGACATACCAGTAGCAGATAACTCTGGAATTCTTTTGGTATATGTCGTAGTACTAAACACAGGGGCTTCATCATTACAATCCACAATCATTACAGTCACATAGGTAGAATTTGAGCGTACGCCATCACTAACACCTATTCTGATGACGTACATGTCTACAGTTTCATGGTCCAGATTATGGTTGAGAGTAATTTGCCCTGAAGTATCACCAACTCTGAAAGATGTCAGTGGCATTGTGACTGTCATGTCATTTTTGTACGCAGTCAGAGAAGTGACTGAGTAACGAAGCTCAGTTGGGGACAAGTCAGGATCGATAGCAGACACAACTCCAATAACAAATTGCTGTGTAGCATTCTCAGGCACTCTAAAAGTGTAATTTGCACTTCGGAAACTTGGAGCAACGTCATTCACATCCAGCACCCCAATGTTAACTATGGCAGTAGAGGACAAAGAAGGAGAACCTCTATCTGAAACTGTAACTGTTAACCTGTGTGCTCTCATAGTCTCTCTATCAAGACGTTCTTGTAATACAATCAGTCCATTAGTTGGCCCAATGCTGAATACATTTCCTTCATTACCAGCTGTGAAAGTGTATCTCAAGTCAGCGTTGTTACCCTCATCATCGTCATCAGCCATAACTGTCACCACTGGAAAATTGACATCTTCACCCTCACTGACATTTCTAACTATCCAAGGATTTCGGATCACTGGGGCATTATCATTAATATCACCAACTAAAATGACAACTTCTATGTAACTGGAGTATCGTGTACCTGATGTAATCTGGTATGCCTCCAGGATAAAGTAATATGCTGGAGACTGCTCACGATCTAAAGAATTTGCCAAAAGCAATTGTCCAGTGGTTTCATTTATTGAGAAAATTCCACCAGAGCCATTTGATATTCTATATTGAATAGGAGCTGACGAAGCCAGTTGACTGGTTACATTGAGGCTGTGAATAGGAGTATTCACAGCAGTATTTTCAGGTACCATCACGCTTATTCCAGCAGTATCTATTAAAGGTGATTGGGAAGACAGATCTGTTACAGTCAACACAATGGTCGCTGGAGTTGTGGTTCCATCACTATCAGTAGCTGCTATATCTAGAGTATGAGTTGACCCAGCTGTAAGTTCTACTAAATTAGTGACCACCCCTGTATTATTATCAATTCTAAACACACTCATTGCTTCTCCATTGGTTATACTATAACTGACACGACCACTGTCCAAGTCTACTGCAGTTATGTGTAGTACTTCAAGATTGACATAAGGTACTTCAGATATTGTTAAAGTGTTGGGAAGATCAATAAACTGTGGTACATTATCATTAACATCTGTTACATAGATTCTTACTGTTGCACTTGAGTTCCTTCCATTAGGATTCACAGCATGGACAAGCAATGAATACTCTGTAATGGACTCATAATCTAAACTGTCTGTTAGTGTAATGGCACCAGTAGACTCATTGATGATAAACTGTGAATGTAGACTAGCAAATGAATATCTGATGTTAGCAAATTCTACACCGCTGTCTTCATCTGTAGCCTCAACAGTCAAGATGACTTGTGGTGTGGTAGAAGCTTCAGACAGTGTTATGAAATATGTATCATTACCAAACACCGGTGGGTGATCATTGGTGTCCGTTACAACCACTTCAACCATGGTATCATTGTAAAACTCATGCCTGAGCAAGTCTGTAGCTCTTACAGTCAGTGTGTATGATTGACGTGATTCAGTAGTAAGAGACGACTTCAGGGAAAGATCGCCAGTGGTTTCATTTACTTTAAATAGAAGAAATCCATTTGAACTTTCAGTGATTCTAAATGAGTGTTCAGCATTAGTCCTTTCATCTGCATCAGTAGCATTGATGCGACCAAATGGTGCTCCGACACTAAAACTACGAGGGATGACAAACCGGAATAGATTTTGAGTGAAAACTGGAGGATTATCGTTCTCATCAGTGATCTGTATGGTAACATCAGTTGTACGAGAGTTCCTGAAGATTATTCCCATATCAGTAGCTGTTACTTGAAAAGTAATGATCAGAGTAGACAAGGGATTTTCCCTGTCAATAGAGACCAGCAGCATTAACTCTCCAGTTGAACGATTGATGGAGAAGTAATCTGAGGGCTCAACTAAAGTGTACTCTATTTGTGCATTGACTCCCTCATCATCATCTGTGGCTGTGATGGTACCCACTACACTGCCAGGAATGGATAATTCTGGTACATCTAACATGTACGGATCCATAGAAAACACTGGGGAGTTGTCATTGACATCTTCAACAACAATGTTGAGTTGAGAACTGACTGCATTTGTCCCATCTGTGACTGTTACGGTGAGGCTATAACTTGAGGTAACATCACGATCTAGTTGTGAACTGATAAACACTTCACCTGTCTGAGAATTCATCATAAACTTGTTGTCATTATTACCTCCTGTGATGGAATACTGTAAAGTGTCTGAGTCTGGATCAACAGCTGAAGCCACGTAAGCAACAGAGTCAAGTGACACCAGCTCAGATAACCTGACTGTGTGGGGTAGGTTGAGAAAACTTGGATCATTATCGTTGATGTTCTGTATAACCACATGGACTTGAGTTGTTCCAGTTCTCTTATTTGTTGATATTCGATCACCATCAACAGCCGCTACATCTAATAGGTACTCAGGTTGGTGCTCATAATTGAGCGTCCTCAGTGGTCGAATGTTCCCATTATCATCAATTCTAAAATCTCTTGTAGGTGATTGTACTAGTATCTCATATGTGACTTCACCTAGGTTACCTGAGTCATCATCTTCAGCATGTACCCTTAACAAGATGGTACTTAATGAGGCATCCTCTCTTACTGTTACCTCATACCGTGTCAAGTCAAAAACAGGATTATGATTATTCACATTGGTGACAGTTATGTTAAACAACTGTAAAGATTTCCTACTAGGGGAGCCCATGTCAAGAGCTATCACTTCTAAAGGATAATAAAAGATTACTTCATGATCTAAACGTGACTCAGTTCTTATTTCCCCTAATGATGGGTCAATACTGAATGCATCATTGTAATTACCAGACCCAAGCATGTAACTGACAATTGAGTTGGTCCCAGTGTCACCATCTGATGCTGATACAGTTGCTACTAAATGTCCAGGTGTGACGTTCTCTCCAATCAATACAACACGATTCTGTGAACTATCAAAAATTGGAGCCTCATCGTTAACATCTAAAACCGTCACATTAAAAACCTGCAATACACTATTAGGTGGAGAACCATTATCTGCCACACCAATCATCAGCGAATACAAACTTATTGTTTCCCTGTCCAAGGAGTTGCTTACAGTAATTTCCCCATCCTGGTTAATAGCAAACTTGTTCCCAGGATTACCGCCTTCTATACTGTAGAAGATAGTTCCAAATTGACCAGAATCGTTATCAGTTGCTACAACCCTTCCAACCAAAGCTCCTACATCAGCATCTTCTTCAATCTCAAACCTGTACAACTGGTCGGGTGAAAACACTGGAAAGTTGTCATTTAAATCGATAACAGATATTGTCACACCAGCTGTGGTTGATTTAGGGGGATTACCCATGTCACTGGCAACGACTACTAAAGAGTGTGTTGGAGCAGCATCATGGTCGAGTGGCATAACAGTTCGGATCACACCATCCATTGGACTGATTATGAAATAGTCAGAAGGATCTCGTAATGTGTAACGTATCATTGCGTTAGATCCATCATCATCGTCTGTAGCTTCAACCGGATTGAAGATGTGTTCATCCAAGTTCTCCGGTACTTCAAACCTGTAGTGTGTTTCAGTAAAGCTGGGATAGTTGTCATTACTATCTGACACTATTACCTCAAGTAGTTTTGAATTGGTCAAATTAGCAATGTCAGCTACGAGGTTGGTTATGGTAATGTTAAGAGTATACCGGTCTATGTTTTCACGGTTTAGTCCAACAACAACAATTGACGCATCACCATTTTGAGTACGTAACTCAAAATCTCCTTGGTGACCAGAAAGAGAATAACCAAAATGACTAGCTTCGGAAGGTGCAATAATAACTGCTTGAAATCTAAGCAAAACATGACCTCCAAGCACAGTTTCATTCACGACTGTCGAAGTGGGAAAATCTGGTGGGAAGCGAGGCAGGCGGTCATCAATATCGATAACAGATATATTGAGATAGAGACGAGCGGTAAAGTCAGACCTACCAGAATCTCTTGCCTCTATTACCACTTGTATACTAGATGCAGCATTGTAGTCTAGCATGTTTGTTAAACTGAGTTCTCCTGTGCTTACATTAATTCTGAAACCATTGTAATCGGTGGATACAACAGAATATCTGGAAACTGCATTCTCTCCTATATCATCGTCATTAGCAGAGGCGGTATAAAAAGTCTGCATCAATGAGAAATCTTCTCTTAAGGAGATATTTACATGTGAAGGATTAAACATTGGCTGGTTATCATTCAAGTCTCCAACATTTATTGTTACTCGAGTTTCGTTGTATAGTGGTGGAGTACCTCCATCTTCAGCTGTAATTATCAACTGAAACATTTCATTCATTTCCCGGTCAACGCTCCTTAAAGTTGAAATAGAGCCATTCTGTTGATTTATTGTAAAAAAGTTTTCACTATTGCCACCAGTTATCCGATATATCACCCTACCGTAAACACCAGTATCGTTGCTTATGGCAAACACTCTACCAACATTTGTCATGGGAGAATTTTCAGTAACAGTAAAAGTGTACGACAGTCTATCAAACTGAGGTGGGTGATCATTGATGTCTGATACAGTAATCTCAACACTAGTAGTGTTTGTAGCTACATTGGGAGCACTGTCCATTACACTTACAACCAGTGTGTAACTGTCAGTCGTCTCTCTGTCCAGACTAGAAACTACCACCACAATTCCACTTGAACCTGATGTACGCACAGCAAACTTTCTTTCACTATTACCGCTCACAATAGTAAACTGTAGTCCATTATTTAAGTCAGGATCATTCACTACCAGTGTAGCTATAATAGTGTCAATGGTAGCATTTTCTGGCACTGTTTCAAAGTGTGTGGCGTCAGCAAAGCTGGGGGCCACGTCATTCACATCATCTACTAAAACACTAAAGTTAAAATAACGTGGATCAAATGCATCATCATCTGAAGCACCGATTCGCAATTGATAATCTGAATTTACCTCTCTGTCTAATGAATCTGTGGTAAAGAGTGAGCCACTGTCTGTGTCAATCATGAAAGGGCCTCCTTGTGTGTTCACCAGGGAGTAAGTGACATTAGCAAATGGGGGCAGATCTGGGTCAACGGCTGAAAAGTTATAAATCAGTTGAGCGTCCAAGTTTTCACGTATTGTAATTTGTGCGCTTGTATCTGCAGCAAATATAGGTCGATTGTCGTTTACGTCTGTCAGTATTACTAACACAGATCTCTGTGACGATCTGGGGTCTACCCCTGTGTCAGTAGCTATCACTTCTATATACAGTTGGTCAATTTCTTCACGGTCTAAACTCCTTGCTACTGTTACATCACCCAGTGTTGGATGAATGTTAAAGTATTCCTGATACTGAAATTCTAAGCTAGGATCTGCTAATGAATAAGTGATAGCTCCGTTTGACCCACTGTCCAAGTCACTAGCATGTACGCCTATCACAAAGTCATTCACAGGAATATTCTCTGGTACAGTAACTCTGTAGCTATTTGATGTGTTGAATATTGGTCTATTGTCATTGATATCAAACACTCCAATACTGAGACTCTCGTTTGTAGTGAGAACTGGCATCCCATGGTCACTAACCATAATCACTAAATTGTAATTCTCGCGCCTTTCTCTGTCCAAAGGCTGTGATAGCACCAAATCCCAGATGTCAGCTTGATCTCGAGCTTGTAACGTGAATGTTGTAGGAGGTTCGTCGGGCATGTCTAGATCTACCAGGACAGGATCTGTGATCCTAGCATTATCACCTTCATCTGGATCGGACACAGTCACAGCTCCAATAATCCTCCCCACTTCAAAATCTTCGCGCACTTTTCCTTCAGTTAATTCATTCAAATTGACACTCACTTTCGGAGCATTGTCATTAATGTCTGCTACACTTACATCCACGGTGACTGTAATTTGGTTGGCAGGACTACCACCATCTGTAATTCTGACCGTCATATGGTATTGTGAAGCATTCTCACGATCTATCAGCCCCGTGGTTCGAATCTCACCAGTTGTAGTATTAATAATAAAAAAGCCGGTTATAGTACGAATCCCACTACTGACAGTCAGTGTATAAGTTATTTCACCATTGCTCCCAGAATCAGCATCAGTAGCATTAATATCTATTACAGGCTGAGTATCCGATGACTCCTGAATCATCGCAGAATATCTAGTTTGTGGGACTGTCGGAGAATTATCATTGATGTCCTCTACTATCAACAAGACATTAAGCACACCAGCTTGGTTGCCACCATCTCTAGCCTCAACTTGGAACGTGTAGTTGTCTCTAGTTTCACGGTCTAAACCTTGTGTGCTCTCCAAGCGAATGATGTTTGAACTACCCTCAAGTCTGACTACCAGTCTGAACAGACCATCATAGGTATCTGAAAGTGTGTAGTTCTGTATGGCATTATGCTGTTCATCATTATCTACAGCTTCTGGTAAGTATCTAAGAATGGGTGACGATGGAATGGAGGAATCTAACACTTCCACTACTGTTCTTGTAATGGTATCTTCATCAAACACAGGAGCATTATCATTTTCATCCATTACATGAATGTTTAGTGTGTAAAATACTAGAACATTTGTGTTGGCATTTTCTACTAATAGTGCTCCAGACCAGACAAGCATACTGCCAGTTTTAGATGGATCAGACAAAGCACCAAACATCTGCTCACGGTCAAAATCTCCTCTACTTCGCAGTACAAACACATTTGAACGCTGCGTAGGATAACTAAAATGTTGATTAAATGCATCCACGACATCCCCATCAGTTATGAGTTCATAGAAAGTGGTTTCAGTGATTGCTAAAAATGATGATGCATCTAAGATAAGAGTGTCACTTGGAATGTTTTCATGAACAGAACAATTTATGTTGCGCATATCTACGCTGAGTATAGATAATGTACAGTTTTCATTTCCAATGACGATCCCAATTAGAGTAAAAACAGTTAGATAGCACAGCAGGTAGCAGCAAGTAGCCATTGCTCAGTAGTTTCTATAAATAATAAATAAAAATATATATCAGATGTTATTACGTGAACCCAAGAGTGGCATGATTTCACAGTTAGAGACCCGACCACTAATTTATTACTTAAAACCACCAGGTAGGTAGGCCGTGGTTTCCTTTGGTCAACACTCCCCAGCAAACCACAAGACTAAGTCTCCCACTACAAAACACCATACAATGTACTTTGCTGAGGACAAACATTCACCTATTACTCATGACAAACAAGCCTGTAACTGGTCACAGAAAGTTTATAATGGATTGCTGAATATTTTAAGTTGTTTAACAAACAAGGTGTAAGTAAAACGAAATCTGTTTAATTTATTAATACCATTAGGACTACCTCAATGCATAAAGGCACTTATAGTTTACAACGGATTGCTGAACATTTTAAGTTGTTTAACAAACGAGGTGTAAGTAAAACGAAATCTGTTTAATTTATTAATACCATTAGGACTACCTCGATGCATTAAGGCACTTATAGTCGCCATGTGTCTGTGTCTTTAAGGTGTCACAAATCTTTAGCGCACTTGCGACATTGCGGTATACACATGTACACAAGCAATGACCTTTACTACACACGAACACTACACAACTTCTGCATCATATATTTACTACTAGTCTATACCCACATCGCAGGACAAACGATACAAAACATAATGTGTCTTTAATGTGTAACTTACCTCGCATAAGGCGTGCGATTCAAAACGGCAAAACGAACGAGTCGCGAGCAATGGCTTGGACAAAAAGTCAACTCAGCTTCTTACGGTCAGATAGATCTTCTTACAAAGACGCCCGGCTTGACACGTATCAGAAGGGGTATTAGTACGTCTCCCTGTGTAACTTAGTAGTGCGAACGTGTATGTTTGCGCCGAGGCACTGCCCACTCTTTTCAACCAAAAGTTATAATTCCGTATATTTATGTATACTAATCCGTATATATTAATTTGAAATATACATATAATTCACACGTGTACAAAATGAATATTATTTCTTGTATCTAAGACGAACTTGGGAGTCTTTAAACGTGCTGGTGATGGTCTGTTTCTTTGTTAAGGTGTTCACACCTCATAACACACAACTGTGTTAAATGACCCATTAAAAACAACATAGAAATGATCAAAGGAAGGATTTGCTATCCTTTGCAATAACCATTAAAATGGTATGAATTTTAAAAAGGATACAATGTGGTTGTTAAGTTTCTGCTGTTAGATGGGGTGATTGATGATGGCATAGATTTCACTGTTGGTCGGTTGAACGTTGACATCTCTTGCTGAAAGGTTTTCAACCAGTCTGTTTGGCTTTTCAACATCTCAGCTGTGCTCTTTCTGACAGAGAAATTGCTATCAGAAGGTGGCGCAAAGCTGTATGGACTGAAATATACAATTTTGGTTTAGTAGCTATGTGCCAAAAGTTGGCTACAAACCTGCGGATATCTGGGACATATGTTGTAGGCTGCTGTGAATTATGACCTAAGGAAAGACACATGGAATAAAACTAACTGCCTTCCCAAACAAGTAACAAAGTGATGCTACAACAGACATTGGCATGTCCCTATACCACCATATATGACAGCTGATCTAATCTCTGTATTCACTCTACCACACAGAATCTGTGTACTGTTAATGTCTTTAAATGAATATGTTTTAATTGGTCAGGACATAAAGATGACTCGCTGTAGGGGGACCTGATAAGGTTTCTAGAATTGTCACAACATCCTTTTGAATCCCTTATGGCAAGGCTGTCTTATCCAATTACAAATAACTGAATTAACAAACAAAAGCCAACTTTTCCTAACCAAGATATTGTTGCCATTTCCTATGTAGTTCTTCCTCAGTTCGGTCAGGAATCCTCATCTGTAATAATGGATCGTTGGTGGGATAGCTTGTTGTTGATGCTGGTTGACTAAGTTTGGTTAACACTTCTCCTAACTGACTGTTGATTTGGCTTAAAGAATTCATGATTTGTGTTGATGCAACTAGATCATCTTGTCCACTTGACATCTGTCTGTAGTCTTCAAGCTTCTCAGATAACATGTGTTTTTTTAGCCTCCAGGCTTGTTTATGCTTAACACTTGTATCTTCCTCAGTTTCGCTTGTTAGTAATGATGGTCTGAGTCTTTCTGGTGACTGCGAGTCAGCTTTCTGATGTCGTCGATATTTCAAATCAGCATGATGTCTTGAATGAACTGTCGGATAAGACTTTGATGATGGTAGTGAATTGACGCTACTGCTCTCTACCTGCACATAAAGCATATTAACTTAAGGTAAAGCCCTGCTGGCATGGTAAATTATTTTGTAGGCAAACTTATTTCACACTTAGTGAACAATTGTATCGTTTTAACATGAGTTACATGACCACCAAGAATTATGGTATACAGTGAAAACCCTGGCAACCTTGAGATGTCCTTATATGTAAGATGTCCTTATATGTAAGATGTCCTAATTTCAAGGCTCTAATACAAGAGGGACCACGTCTTTATAAGCAAGGTGTCCTGATTTCAGGGGTCTAAATGTGTGTACACTAATACAAATGAGACCATGGACAAGTGTGTTGATTACTTAAGATGTCCTCATGCTCTTAATACCCTTACATCAGACGTGATGGAATCCTCTAACTGTGTGAGGTGTCTTTCCTTCATTAATAACAGACGATTACTCACTAACAACTGATCTTCAGTAGTGCTGATGTCTGCTGCTTCCTACACATGCCAACATCATATGACAAAAATAAACACTGTCCAATGTGATTGACAATGGCTTCTGGCCTTTCACCCTTATGAGGGTTAAATTTAGTAACACCAGGAATTGAACCCAATAAGAATATAAAATAGCAAAGGTTGATACGTGGTCATATGCATAACACTTAATAAAATATAGTGGTTACTATGGCTTGTGTTTCTGGTACATGGTCTCATGGTTACGTATGTACAAACCTTGTCAAACCTGTTTTGTACTTGTTGAGCGATGTTTCTATGACTAGGGCCTGTGAAGGATGAATGCTTGGTCAGTTTCTTTTGGTCGGCTGTCCATGATTTCTGTGCTTGCATCAGGTCAGCCTTTGATGGATAAAATAGCTGATGGTCAGAGTTACATAGATCATATCATTACTTACTCTTCGCTTCTTTATTGATTGCTTCTGTTTTTGAAGAAACTCCTGAGCTTGTTTTAACTGCTTTGTTTCACTCATCAGCTGTTGTTGTACTTGACTATATGGATGGGTGATTTAGTTTGTACTCTGCAAACTGCTTGATTTGCTCACCTTATGCTGTTACTCTGAATTGGGGATGGTTTGGAGTTCTCTTCCCAAGCCACTTTGACTTTATTGCCGATAACTTCATCTACTACCTAGTGATGGAATACATTCACACACATACACACAGATGACACGCATGCACAGACACACCCACAAATGCACACACGCTTGCACACACACACACGCACGCAGACACACACACCACATATATAGGTACTACACATACCACACACTGCCCACATATACATGTGTCTTAACATTTGCAATGTAAGGGATGCTAACATAGCACTATATGAGCATAACAATAACCAAACAATGATTCTATTCAGAGGCACTTAACATGTACATTAGCAATTCTGTGTGAAAGGCAATACTTTTCAAATTAACAATGGAGGTGTTAATTATGGTAATAGTGGGTTATGATTTGTTTAATTCAACAGAGTTGTCAGAATCGAGTTTCAGGATCAAGTTTCTGACCCCTTAAGACTGTACTCAGTCAATGTTCTTATTTCAACTACTCTGATAGCCTTGAAGTGTTACTAGGTATGACCTCAGATACATGATGATGATGTCACAGAAATGATATACGCCTTGTGGTACCAGGAAATATGATCTACTCCCTCAATAATTTTCTTGAAGAGCCTGGAGAGTAATCAGTAGAATATGATTGAAAACCAGATTTGGATCACATTTTGTCAGGGTCATGTGGGTCTTGATTTTCTGAGTCCGACTTTAGGTGTGATATTAACCTCCATTGTACTTGACAATGTGAACCGGCAGCAATGTACAGTAAGTGTATATAGTTTCATAGTAGGTAAATGATGTTGGACTGTAGTGTACTCTTCTAGCAGCCTCATTCACCAGGATGGTGTTTATGGATTAGATACTATTATAAGTGCCTTCACATAAAGATGAAGCCGCATAGATAGACAGAGATCTGTAATTGATAAGCACCAGTCAAAAGAATGACAAAAAACAAAACTGTAACTGGGATGATACTGATCGTGCTGAAATCCAGGAATCATGAGTATGTTAAGAAATATGCGTGGTTTTGTGTGGAGTAATGCCCACTTATAAAATAATTGCTGTGTACAAGGCTTGACAGTTTAATATGAAAACACATACATGCAAACACACACCTCCTCTTCTAATGTAACGTATATTTCAAAGGAAGACAAAAGCAAAATAGACTGTCAAACTACGAGATAATTCAGACTAGAAACTGTGCTGACTGGTTTCCAACTCTAAAGCAGAAAAGTAATTATATGCATTCCAGGGACAGGGTTCATTGTAAGTATGGAATTACTGTAACAAAAAGTTTTACAGTTAAATCTCACCATTCCAGACCTACATGTACGGAAAGATTTGATGATTTATCAAATAGTTGCAGAAGTTAAGATAGTTAAAAAGAGAGTGATGATTAGTTTTAGAAACCCTTAAGGCATGCTTCAAGGTGTGGGGAGAAGCAATGTTGGATAAATTTTGTGGTGGAGAAAAAGTAGTTTAATTTGACCACTTGTTACTTAATAGCTAAACTAATAGATTTAGTAGTTTTAGACTTAGTAAATACATCTTTTACTGCTTTAATTATTTATTTTTTGATTTTAAAAAAGCTGACTGGTTTCTGGAAACCGGTGAAACCCCTCTAGAACTGTGCCCGACAGTGACACATGAAGCTCCGATGGGTTCTTTAGCTGTGCATATTAATCATTGCCTGGGAGGTAATTGACAAGTGATAGCATCAGATGGTATCCTGGACAGGTGACAAAATTAAGCATAATGGCCCACATGGTGTGTGCACATGCATGCACACAACACTACACCATATATGCTATATGCACGCACATACACACAGACATTACACTACACACGCACGCACGCACGCACGCACGCACGCACGCACGCACGCACGCACGCACGTACACACACACACCTCATCAGTGTTTAATGAAGGAGAGGCCAAGTCATGGACACTCATAGAAGCAGAACTATGTCCCCCACTACTGCTACTCCTCAGAGTATCCTCACTCTCTTGTGAAGCTGACAACTCCTGTAAACTAGCAGCAGCTGCTACCTTACCAACGTCCTCCTATATTAGAAGGTGATACACAGAATGATTAAAACAAATGAGATAACTAACTTTAGTTGTTGACGATAATTTAATGGTATTATCTAATTGGGTTTGAAGTTGTTCTCTGGCTTTCTTTAACTCATCTTTGGTGTGTGACAGAATTGCATCAGCTTCTTTTATCTGGCTTCTAACAGTATCCAATTGCTCTTGACAAGAAAGCTCTTGTTGCTTCAAATCCTTGATGGTAATTTCCAGGTTAGATTTCTCTTTGATAAGTGAGCTGATTTCTCCTTGTAGCTGTTCTTTACGTCTTTACAAATTGCAAACTATTTTTGAAGCTGCAGTAAAAATATTAACACTTACTTTCTCAGCTCTGCAAGTACTTTCTGTTCCTGCTCAATGTCATCTTTTAGTTCACTTTGCTGTTTGGCTAACAGTTGGTCTGCCTCCACAGCAGTGGCATTTCGTAACTGCTGGACTCGCTGATGCAAAAGAACAAATACTCTAATAAAACAGTCAGAACAAAAAATCACCCTACTTGTTCTTCCTTGGCAAGCTCCTTCTTCTTCTCCTCCAAATTCTGTCTCTGGGTCTCCACTGTTTGTTTCTCACTTTCAACAGTACCCAGTAATTGCTCAGTAACCAGCTGCTCTTGTTCAACCAGTTTCTTTTTGTTGTTTAATTCTTCCTCCTGGATATACAACAGGTACTTAATTGTAGAATGAGAAAAGGAATTTACAAGACAGTAGTACACACAAAAAATATAATTTATTATACAATTCTGATTTGTCCTTATACTCTTATTATTTTACTGTACCATTTGGGAGATTTGAGACTGAAGGCCTTGTTGAACTGCTTTTAACTTGGTCTGTAGACTCTCCAACTGAACATTATTATCCTACATGTAGTACATACAACAAACAAGTAAATACCAATCTTGATGAAGAAAAACACTGACAAAATCACAGGTTGGAACAAAGTTGGCATATTTTAACACAAATGTGTTTGAGAGAAGGATTAAACACACTTAACAAAACTCCACTGTGGTTTTAGAATTTCCTCAATATTGTATTACAATTGTTATACTAGAGCACAGCTTCTTACCATTTCGAGTTGTTTCCTCAATTGGTCTAATTTGCTACTAAATACATCTCTCTCCTTGGCCTCTTGTTGCTGATGATCTTGTTGTAATACAGATAGTTTTTCTTCCAGTTTGGCACTCAAATCATCTAACTGTTGTTGGTGTAACTGTTCTATCTCTGCCTTCTTAGCAGTTAACTCTGCTTCCATGTCTTCTTCTATTGACTGTAAAGATTGTTGGTGTTTTAGTTTCTCTTCTTCAGTGGCTTTGGTAGTCTTGTATTGGGTTTCAACCTCAGTCATGGCTTTCTGGTGGTCTTTCTCTAGACTAGTTTTGGTCTCGTTCATTATCTTGGTATACTCAGATTCCAATTCTTGTTTGGCCTAAGTGGAATCAAACCAGAAAGGTACAAAGGGCATAGAGACACACAGATGTTTGCTATCATAAAGCGCAAAGTCACAGCATGTACAAAATTGCAGCAGCTGCACACATGCTATCTCATCCCAGTTTGTGTACTGCCTAGGTACTATGAGTCTAGTACATACAAATTTGTCTGGGGAAGCACCAGTGCCCCCAAAAGGACAGCTATGCCATTCCATACAGGGAAGATCATTGAGCATGAAGTTCCACTAAGCTGCATCTGCTACAAGGGCTTTGTTCCCAGTCAGTTAATACCAATTCTCCAGGTAATACAGCTGGGTAATTTGTAACAATGTTTAATAAGTCAGTTATTGACCTCTGGCCACACTTGACTGCTGCTACCTCACACACTACACTACACATCACACATTAACAATGATAACAAATATTATACCTGCTCCAGTTTGGTCTGGTGTGAGTCATTGAGAACAGCCAACTGTTGTTCAAATTCAGTCTCGTTGCTCCTCAGTTCCTCTTGTCTGCTATGCTGCAATGTTTTCCTACCAGCAAAACACAAGTGACATACCATAATTTACACATGCACACTGTACCACTAACTTCAAGTCTTCCAAGTCTTTTTTTGCTGCTTCCTCTTCTTCAACTTTCTGTAACTCCAACTGACGACTCAGTTCTCCAAGCTGTACCTCTAGGTCCTTCCTCATTTTATCTTCACTCTCTTGTCTTTCCTTGGTAACCTAATAGTACAGTCACCATGAACAACACAGTGATGATACCTGTTTTATAGGGTCATGTTTAGAACTATACTGTACTCGGGGGTCTTACTAACCTACATTTGACACTTACTTGACACTATAATGAGGTGGTCTGATTAATGAGGTCATGAAGTAAACTTTAGCTATGTTTGGTACCTATTTGACAATGGTCACTATATTGAAGTGGTTTTATTAATGAGGTGATGAAGTATATTTACACCTTAGCTATAACAAGGTGGTCTTATTCGAGGTAACAAGGTTTCATTGAACAAAGGTTGTACCTGTTGCTTGAGAGTTCTAAGAAAATCTGATTTCTCCTCCTGTAGTTTAGCTTCATCTTCATCTTGTTTTTCTTTCAGTTTGTCTCTGAACTGAGTTAAATTTGCTATCTGTTCAGTTTCTAGTTGCTTCTTTTCTGCAATCTGCAAAATACATAAAAATCAGGCGATGTACCATGTAATAGCTTTATTGTTTATACTTGTTTAACTTGGAGTTCATCTTTGAATGTTGCCAGTCTGCTGTCCATTTGTGTTCTCAGTTTTTCTTTCTCTCTCACCATTTCCCCTTCCATGCTCTTCCTAAGTTTAGCCATTTCTTCTTCATGTTGTTTCTTAATCATGGCAATCTCTTGTTCCAGAGACTGCTGTAAATTCTCCCCAGCTTGAACACTATCAGATGACCTGGCTGCAGCAGCAGCAGCAGTAGTTGTAGTAATTGTCATATTAGTATTTGTGTTATTTGTCGCAGTGGTAGATAAAGAAATAGTTTGTCTTCCAGCTGGTTTTAGGCTATTAAAAATGGGAAATTGTAACATACCGCTGTATGTATATGTATACATAAAAACTTTAGCTATTTATTATTGTAAATGTGCAAAAAAGTTTGCAGAATTGCACAAAATTTCATCCCTCAAAACTTTTTAAAACTTTTGTTTACTCTAGACAAAAAGTAGTCTGTATTGAAAATGAGTGATTCTACAAAAATTTAACTAGAAATTAAATCCTCGTATTTGCTCATCTGTGAAAATCATGTACCATGAAATTTGTATGTGTGACAATTACATATGTACATCAAAAATTACATGCATACATTAAACAGGATACTACATTAGTGATCATACTCACTTGAGATTATGGGACTGATGGAATAGTTTGGTCGTTGCCTGTATCTCACCCTCTGCTTCATCTCCGAGCTCAACTAAATTAACAGATTCACGCAACCGGCTCTTCCCAAGTGATGACTCTGAAGACATACTATCACTATGCCTATAATAGGTGTAGATGTCAGTTATCATATTGGTCTATTAACTTACTCTTTAGGGCTCTGAGGTTTATTCTGGGTCCTGTGTCCTCTTGCTGCTGCAGGCCGCTGGAAACGTTTCATACTGGGCGACGATTCATTGTGTTGTTGCTGTTGTTGTGGTGGTTCAGTGGTTGTTGATTTGAGTGCCTTTGTTGGACCTACAGTACTCTTGCCATGTAGCAGTGGAGCAAGGTTGCCAGTACCTTCATATGTGATAAATATGCAGTAAGTATTGGTATGGCATAGTGCATGCAGTGTGAACGTGTGTACATATGTGGTGCATGCATGAATAAAAAAAATGTGTGTTGCAAAGTGCGTGCATGCGTGCACGCGTGTTTCGTATGCATGTGTCTTGTGTGATGTATTGAAGTATGTCGCACACACGCATGTGTGTTTGTGTAATATGTTTGTATGTGGTCTCTGTGTCCACGTGTCTGTGTGTTTATAAAGTGTGTGTGGTACTTGCAGTGTCAGCATGTGGGTGCAGCACCAATATTTACACTGTGGTCAGACCATCGTTATTACAGTCACATACCTCTCTTATCAATAGGATGGAATTCATCGCTGCTATTGTCATTACTAGAAAACTGTTGTAATCCTCTCAGCTCGGCACTTACATCTTCTTCTTCATCAGAACCAGACAAGTTGATACCAAGATCTCCAGCGTCCATAATGTTACCAAACTTTGAATGGTACCCATTAGCACCTAACAGCTGCAACAACATGCAACAACCTTTGGCAAAACTGCAAATGGTCTAGTTGTGTCTCACGTCTTTGTCATCACTGAGTTCTTCATCAGAATCATCATCATCGTATTCTTCCTCATAATTTGTTGAAATACCAACATTTATTTCTTTGTCTGGATTTAGCATGGGTCTAGTTGGAGCACCTAACTGGGTGCCTAGTTTTCCAGAGACCATTTTGAGTGGTGAATTGGTGCTTAGCCCACCAGCAGCAGTTGCCAAATTAGCCGGCTATATGGCACCACACAAAGTACAGCTTTGCCTTAAATTTCTGAGTCACTTAAAGTACCTTGTTGTATGCAGTATCCATGCCGATGGGTGGTTTTAGTGGTCCCAATCCACCTCCTGATCTTAAGGGCGGGAGATTTGAGATTGGATTTAAGCTGCCTTTTCTACCAGAAAGTGCTGGTAAATCAGCCGGTAACTAAATGAGCAAACTTTAAATTTAAAATTACTATCATACGCTTATAGAGCTTACCTGAGCTTTAATTGCAGTGGCAGTAAGTGGTTTAACAACTGCTGAACTAGCTTTAACACTACTTTTCTTTTTACTGCCTGAATTTCCTTGCATTCGTTGTTTCTTCTCTCTTTCCCTTTCCAAGAGGTCCACATAATACTTATCACAGGGGTGTTCCCAGCTACTCTCTCCAGTTTGAAAATTGAAGTAGTAAATTTCATCAGCTTCATTTTTGCTACACATGATTAAACAGAGAAATGTCCCACCATAGTTTACAACTTGACACTAGTAACTTACCATGGCTTCCATTCTGGGGGTATAGGAGCCTTAATTGCCTCTTTAGCAATGTATAACAGGTCCCTTTCCTTGTCAAGATCCAATCCCAATTGTTCACAATACTCTATCACTTCTTAAATGATAACACAAAGCAACATTGTAAATTAGCATGTCGTGTGAGGTACGCCCCATAGCTGACGTTCTGGTGTACATAAACAAACCTTCGTCTGTCGGCTCGAAATCTTCATTATAATCTTCTTCCAGTATCTCCTGGCCGTTAATAGTTGAAGGATAAGCGAGGTTCATGTGAGGGTTCATGCCAGTCGCCAAGTGCGCGAAATCTACACCGGACGCCATTTACGTGTCGCTCACATCACCATAGCTACGAACACACGAAAAGGGTGGCGGGATTTTCGCAATGGCTACCGACAGGACGAGGTAGTATTAATAATATATGACAAATAAAACTGTTCTCCATAATGATCACTGTTTGTTTCAGGGAAAAACTAGAGCGATGGAGACAGCGTACAGGGTAGGTGTAGGCCAAGGAGTGACTTGAGGATTTTGGTGCCATTTATCACCATAGGCGAAAACCAATGAGGCGCTTTTCTTATGTAGCCGACTATTGTCCCACAGACCTCAGTGTAAAGTTGACCACATTAAACCAGAGTGGAAGATATTCAGCAAAGAGTACAGATAAGAGGTTGTGTGTAACTCTAAATAAACTTGTATGACCAAGTATAGACATGTTTATGCTCATAGGAAGCCATTAAGTTGTATAAACTCTGGCCCTAACTATGTTAGTGAGTCGACCTCAGATGACAGCCCTCAAAAGTTAAACATTAAATTGAGATTCGATGACGACTATCTGTTATCACAAAGTGACGATACCAGTTTTGTAGATGACGAAATCACATTTAAAAAGGTGTGCACTGTTCACATGTTCAATGTACATTACTTTTGTTGGGTTCTGTTTTAGCAAAGGAGCAGAAGTTTCATTGAATCTGGTCTGATGTTCGACTCCACAGTCATACGCTACACAACAGCCACACCAAAAATGAAGTGAGCTTTTTACTTGTACGTTTTCCTATTTAAAGCCTTACTTGTTCCTTTTATAAGATCTGAAAGCAAAGAAATCTTTGTGACACCTGTGAAAAGAAGCACTCGGAGAAAAAGTATTGCAACACCTGGGTATTTAGAGGATTTAAAATCTTGCTATAATTCTCCGAGTAAAATTGACACACCTGGACCAGTAGTCGTGCTGCCCAATAAATATTTAACAAACAATTCATAGTGTAAATTTTTAAATACTATGTACAATTGAATAGAAAAATATGCACAAGTTTATTTTTATACATGTCGTGATTCCTTAATTACATTCAAACGTGAGAAGTTACAAACAAACAGTACGTATGTATATATAGGGTATATGTGCAATATTATATAGAATTTAGTACATAAAAACTCACACAATAAAAAAATAGAATTGCACTCACAAGAAAAATAATATTAAATTTATGAATTTTTAGAATGGGGTTTTGATTGATGGAAATTAGATTATACCTACATGATAGAAAAATATATTGTGCAAAAAGGAAAAGCAGGGTTGCCTAGCCAAAATAACACACTCACACATTTGATCAACTTTGTTACAAGTTGGTCCACGAGACAGCTGGCTCCCCAAATGCTGATCCATCTTCTGCGTCTGAAGTAAAATAAGTCCCAGTGCCTTCTGACGTTTCACTGTATTGGTCACTTGGCATTTTTCTATGGTGTTTAGCCATAGCTCTATTATGTCTGTCTAAGTTTTCACTTGATAACATTTGGGCACCGTGTGACAATGGTACCTGTTGTTTATTGTAATGATGAATTGGCGGTGAATAAGCATGATTTGTGACACCAATCGGTAGTTGCGTAGGTGGCTGTAGCTGACTCCGATGGTTATTAGTTTGAAACAACTGAATGTTAAGATCTGTTTCATCATCACTGTCAGTCATACCAGACGATAGCACTGTCCTCACGGGTGGATTCTTCCGCAAAATCAAACCTTCATCCCGATCAATATGTCGACCATGACCACTGCAGATGGAAGAATCATCACCAGATCCAAGTTTAGTATCTGTAGTAACAGATGCCTCTTTTTTACTAGTTGGCTGGTCTAGCTCAAACATCACCATATTAGCACGAGTCTCGAATTTGACTCGCTCAGTATGTGTCTCCGGACCAGGTGAACCAAATTTATTATTAGTTGTCACCTTTAAGATGGACCTTTTTCTGATATGAACGGGGCCATCGTCTGATACAGTAAACCCATTGCTGTTATTGGAAGGCTGTGATTCTTTGTGGACAGCAAAATGGCCGCTCTTCTTTCTCCGATGCCTTTGGTAATACAAACAACCTCCAATAAGAATCAGTACAACTAAGACAACCACCACACTACAAGCAGCACTGGCGATAACTATGATTGTTATATTACTTTCATCACTTGATGCTGGGTTAATTCTCACTTCTACTGAAGTTGAAGCTATCTTTTCACCACCATCAGTTGCAACAACTGCAATTCCAAATTGTCCAGTCTCATCTTCTTCAATGACAATTTCTGCCTCATTGTTACCAATATTATGAACACTTAATGGAGTACCAGTTGTTGGAGTGGAAAATGTAATGTTGGAATTAACACCAGAGTCACTGTCATTGGCAAACACTGTGCCAGCAACCCTTTGTCCAACAGTAACTGAAAATGTGTAATTTGATGAACTAAATCGTGGAGGGTTGTCATTTACATCAATCACTATAATCTGTACAATAGCAGTAGATGACAGATCAGAGTGATCACTATACACTGCTGCAACTGTAAACATCTCCATAGGTGAAGTTTCTCTGTCTAAACTTTCTCGGACTGTTATTTCACCAGTGTCCCTATCAATTGTAAACTTGTCATTACCAGGTCCTTCAATATGATAATAGAAACTAACAAGATCAGGAGAGGATGCAGTCACATTACCCACTGTCACTAAAGGATTGTTGTTCTCTACCAATTCAAACGTGTATGTGTTGTTTGTGAATCTAACTGGACGTTGAACTATAACAGTGAATTCAGATCTGTTGTTCAGTGGGACCACTCCATTGTCTTCAGCCATTACTTCAACTATCAGTCTTCTTGTATTGTCAGCAAATCTAAGGTCCTTGTAGAATGAAGAAGTACGTAAGATACCACTGGTACTATCAATAGTGAACTCCCTATCATCAAAGGTAGAACTGACAATACTATATGTGATTGTTGCATTTTCTCCAGCATCAGCATCATTGGCAAAAACATTACCAACAAACACACCTTCTTCTAATCCCTCAGGAATATAAAACATACGATCACCCATAAACTGTGGAGCATTATCATTGATGTCGTCAATTGTGATGTTGACCTGTAGTGAAGGATTACTTGTCATTACAGGAGAGATGCTATCAACAGCCACAATAGTTAGTTGATAGAATGCAATACGTTCTCTGTCTAATGGAGAATCATAGGTGTACAACAGATTAAAAAAGGTAACAGGACCAACAGTCATTCTGGTGACATTAAACTCACCACCACCAATACCTTCAATACAGAAACTAACTGTACTTTCACCATCTTCACTATCATCATCTGAAGTCTGAATTCTCCCAACTAAAGAATTAGTTGGTCTCTCCCCTTCAGTAAACCTGAGTGAATGTTGTAATTCATCTGGAGCTATAAATTCTGGGGGAAACTCATTCACATCTATAATGATAACTTGTAGACTAGCTTCACTCTGATCAGATGTATCAGAAGCCGTTACCCTCCCAGTTATTTGTTCACCATCTTCTCTATTAGGAGACTGTATTAACAAAACAGCATTTATTGTGTCATTTATTGTAAAACCATTTGAAGCATCGTACATCACAGTTCCTGGTGTATCAAAGAACACACTATCATTTAAACAGTAGATAACAGAGTTGGGAGGAATATTCTCCAAAACATAGGAGGTAATTTGTAAAGATGAACCTGGATTAGAGTCACGTGTGACATTATAACAGTTGACCATACGTTGACCAGGGACACATGTAGTGATCTGAGTACAACTTTGCCCTGATACTACCCTGACTTCTGAAGACAGAGCCAACAATAACACTATGACCGGAAAGTATACCTGTAAGATACCAACAGAATCCACCATAAAACGCAAGAATGCTTTACATCATGGCAGATAAAACAATCAAATTTTGTGCACTAATATTTACGTATATGTAAGCGTTTATTGTGTGTGCCTCTAAGTCGTGTTATCGCTACCACGATGTACTTCCAAGTTTTTAGTGACCACCAAGGTTCTGTTCAAGACATACGCATGTACCAATCACAGCCTATTAAACCTGAAGAAAATCGGGGCATTGATACGTTCATAATATACGTTAAACTACAAACGCTTAGACATTTACTGATAAAACTCACTCTATGCGAACAATCAACTTGGATTCTCATATCTCCTCCGACTATTTGTCTCATACACACGTGGGCGAACACGATTGGAATTCCAATCATTCCTAATCTAAATGTCTAAAATATCGATTGTGGTACGAAGTAGCCATGGATTCGATTGTGGAAGCTTTCAAACTAGCAGTTCCTGTGTTGAGAAATAGTCTGTACAAAGGAGAATGCGGAAGAATAGCAGTTCTTGGTGGCTCCAAAGAGTTGAGTCTTTAAAAGCAAGAATGTTTTTTTTATGATTATGGTTTTATATCTTGCCCTTTTAGGTACACGGGAGCTCCGTATTTTGCCGGCATGGCAGCTATGCGGGCTGTAAGTATTAAGATAGTTTATGTTATTGTACGGTTTAATACAGGGCGGTGATGGAGCGCACATTTTTTGCCCTGCTTCAGCAGCATTGGCTATAAAATCCTACAATCCGGATATCATCGTACATCCGATATTGTAAGCAACATTAATGAGGCACTTACAACATAACAGCCATAACACATACAGGGCTGTTGAGGAAGAGGACAAGTCTTTAGAAGAAGTCAGCCGGTGGTACCCACGTATGCACAGCTTAGTGATAGGGCCAGGGATGGGAAGAGAGATTGACACAATGCAACTAGTTAAAGTATTGTAATGCAAGGCTGGCTGGTGTAACTAGTGTATTTGCAGAAACTGATAAAGAAGGCTGTTGCATTAAACAAGAACATTGTGATAGATGCTGTACGTTTGTATGTTCGATTATTCGCTCATGCGTGTGTGTCTCATGTGTGTTCATTCATGTGATGTCTGTATAGATGTGCAAGTGCTTGTGATGTGCTTGTGGACCATTTACCATATTGGTCGAACTGATAATGAAATATTCCCATGTGTGTTATACTCAAGTAACTTTGGTCTTGTAGTGAAACCTTTAAAAGTTGACCAGTTGAAACACAATATTTTATTGGGTAAATGAATTATGGTAGTAGCTGCCAATGAATTATACAATGGAAGACAAACAGCAATGAGGAAGTGATTAGTAGCAATACAGTGAAACCTTATTTAGCTAATAGTGGCCATGTCAAGCAAGTCTCTCAAACACAGCTGACACACTCCATTCACATGTTCCCTGGGTGGTTAATGTCAACCTGGGTTATTGAACTTGCGTCAGCCCCTGTTCACACTATTGCTGAACACACGAGCTGGGGATTGTACATGATAGGTAATCAGAGCTAGAACAAGCTCACAATGTAAAATGATTTTTTCGTTTGGGTGCTGTGTTGAAATGTAGTGATGAAGCAAAGAGTAAACTGTATGATGTTATAGCGGTTATATTTTAGCCAGTGGGTGCTTCTTTTGCCAAGAATACAAATGTATTGGTAAAAGAAAAGCGTGTAGAAGTCTACCAGAAACATGTCATGTCTTGCATAGCCTTATACTTCTAGGAGTGTAAATATACTCTCTATGATACCAAGTTACTGACAATAGCAAATTATTTTGATGAGCAACCCAGAATACATTCACAATTTATTCTAGCTAAGGCCAACCCGTACTAGCCTCGCCTTGTTGTGTTGGGCTGCATCCGGCTCAGAAGATCTCAATCAAATCATGCTGTTTATTCCAGGCTATACCAAGCTGTACCCAAGTTAGGTGAGTAGTACAAGTGGGATGTATGAGTTGTACTTTGTGACCTCATCAATAAATAAGAGCTCCTCACTATAGGTCCCAAACACAGCTTTGAGCTCCCATACATAGCTAAGGCGTGCTTCATGACCTCACCTCATTAATAAAACCACCTCATTATAGTGACCATGTTAAGTAGGTCCCAAACATACATAGCAAACACCCTGTGCATACTACCTTCTAACCCAGGTACAGCATGGCACAGTAAATTTATCTCAGTATGAATCAATTGAGCTGTACCAAACCAATTTATTAGACTACAGCATCATACAGCTTAATTTTAGTGTCATCGATACGATTTCAGTAGCGCCTAAGTGGAGAATGGCTTATTATACATTGTGCGCTTGTTCTAGCTCATTATTCAGTATGTGAAATTCCTAGCCCATTTGTTGAGCAGTAGTGTGAACAAGAGCTGGCTTGAGTTTGATTACCTGGGTTGGCCCGAGTTGAAAGTAACTAATGACTATAAGTAACTCAGAACTGTGTGTGAATATGAGGTAAACTTCATGACCTTATTTATAAGACCTCCTTGTTATGGAGGTTGTATTTTTGGCCCCAAGAAAACTTCTTGTCTTAACATTTATTACATATGTACATTGTGATAATTTAGAAGGTCATTTCAGAGAGTAGTACATTGTACTCTATGTTACAGCTAGAACATGCCAGTAAGGTTTCTATGTAATTTGGGAACCTGAGGATGGTATGGGTAGTTAAGCCCACTTTATCTGAAGATACTGCAGATAATGCTGAGAAAAAGAAATAAAATTGGAAACTGTGCTAACAAGTTGGCTTTTGCTGAGATGGTCACATATGGTAGTGGAGTGGGACGCAAACAGGCAAAAGCTGAGTCTATGATACAGCATGCATTTCAAGGCATGTCTCAGGCATAAGAATTACAACAACAAAAGAACAGCTTATATAGTGTGATATAAACTCCTATCCTCCAGATTGAGGTTTCCTTAATCCAGACAGGTGAGCATTGGAGATCATGTAGAGGTCTTGAAGGGCTCTAAAACTGTAGGAGTTAGTTTACTTTAGAAAATTATGAATGTGTTCTCAGGGGTACTGTCTAGCATACAAGACTATTTGCTAACCTGTGGTCTTGTCTACCCTATTGACAAAACTAAAATGAAATATTTTTACTGCTAGCTTACATCATGTATATGGTAGGGACCACTAATGAATGCTGCCACTGAACCTGGGGGCATATAGCTCAATGCCAAGTGAGTGACAGAGACCTATCATGACCTTTAGACTGAAACATCATACAGTATGGTAGTACCGTATAGTAGCAAAATGGTTAAAGAAGAGAACACTGCCAGAATGATATGGCAATGCCTTGCTTCATGCGCTCTGTAACTACATAAACATCATAGTTTCACATTCTAAATGTAACAATGGTTGATTGCTTAAACTTCTTACAAAAGTTGTAAAACAGTTTATCAACTTTCCTATTGTTCAACTTTCAGAGGAAGGAGTCTGGCTTGGTAAAGATTCTAAAACTACAGTATTGTTAAGCAGACCTTTTCATAACATTACTTTTGTTCATGAAAGTGTGCAACAATCACCATTTGTTGTTTTTGTTTTTTTAAACCTGGCGTGCGCTCACAGCCAGCCAAAGGTTGGCTGTGGGTGCGCGTCTGGTTTACTGAAATTGTTTTCTGTAAAAGTGTGCGCGTGCGTGCGTGCGTGCGTGCGTGCATACCTACCTACCTACCTATGTTTGTCCGTATGTGAGCAAAATTGTTAAATGGAAAAGGCAGCGTTTACGTAAGAAGTAAAAGTTAAATGAAGTCTGTATTAAACTTCCACACAGGTAAACTTTGCTCTTGCTCTAAGGTGGTTTCTTTTTGGCAGTCTCAAATGCAGGTGTGGCGACTCTCCTCAAACTTTGTGAACACCTTCCTTTTTGGTCTTACAGGCATTTAACAACTGAAAAACAACTGTGCATGCCTCATAGACTACCAGGAATAGCTTATCCCTTCAAGTTGGAAAGGGGGCGTATCCCTACCTATGCAAACGAAAGTGAAGAGCAGCTTTGAGGCTTTGTCAGGGAAAAAAAACAATAGTCGAACTATAAAACAGTTTAAAAGATACTTCTGTGCATAATGTGTTGATAACAGCGGTTGTCTTAGCAGCGCAGCAACGTAATTGAAGAATTACAAAATTTCGAGAATTACAAAATACGAGAATTACAATAAATTAATTATGTATTATTGCACAACCAAAAACCTATATAATACATATTGTTGGTTAATGTCAGATGAGTTAGCTAGCTGCACAACGCCTGGTTTTTAGAAGTAGCACAACATCAACCTACACATTAATGCAATGGTATCTTAGTGGTCAACTATATTTTATCAATGTTGTACATGTTTTTGGGTAGAGCCATAACCTAACCCTGGGGACCTACTTGACTTGGCAACTATGTACACCTTGGGACCTAATATAAGTTGTTACATCTTTATGTTTCTAACTACCAAAAGGCACTGATGCGATGGCTAGTATATGGACACACCAAATTTACCACAAGTGGTTACCCTGTAGCTGTGACAGAAGTTCGATCTTTTTTTATGCGAATAGACATTCATAGCACCGTGGACACTTATCAGATTCCTTGCAAACTTAGTACATGAATACACCTTAATAATTATGCTCTTTATCTGTACCAAATTTCAAGGTAATCAATGTACGCCAATTTATAACGATTTTTGCAAAAGTGTGCAAAAAGAATAATCTAAACCTCCTACGGATAAGGGGAAAAAAATCAAAAATTTTGTTATACGTACATTGACAGGACATGACAGGAAGAAAGGAAAAACAATTTTCATGCCTGCATATCTCCATGGCCCCTTCTCCAAAGCACACAATTTTTCATTATAGCTATCCGCCAGGTGGGGTAAACCACACACAGCAGCAAAAATTGCTCTTGCTATTCATGATATATGAGCACATGGTGTGATGTGCCAACTTTCTTGGCCACGTGACACACCTACTGTGCGTGTTTCTTGAGGATTAATCTAAAACACTTGGATAATAAGTATTGTCAATTATTTAAAATTCTGAAGTGACATCAGTTAGATAAAAAATTAAGTACCAAGTGCAACTAAAGACATCACCAATGATTTTTGAATCCTCAAAGACACATATTTCTAATGTACTAACATTTTGGCTGTAAATTGGGTCTATACGTATATAGTGTGATATTGTGTGTTATAATAGAGTAGTTCACTGCTGTTCTAGGATGGGTTGTTTCTCATTCAACAAGATCTGGAGCTGATCAGAGGAAAGGAGAACATCATCCTAACACCTAATGCAGTTGAGTTTAAGAGATTAGTGGAGGCTGCAAATAAGCTGGAGCCAGTAAGCAGTAGAAATTTAGAAAGTCTTTAGTTAATGCTAGTTTGATTTTGTAGGTTGAAGAAACAATTTCTGAACAGCTTACACTTCCTCAACAGACCGAGCGCTTGGCATCTAAACTTGGACATATAACGGTGGTATGCAAGGGAAATGTTGATATTATAAGCAATGGTCGTAAAGGTAAATAGTGATCTTCATTTAGAGTAATGATAGTACTGTTGACTTAGTTGTGGAGTGCACTACAGAAGGATCCCCTCGGAGAGTCTATGGCCAGGGAGATATTCTGTCAGGCTCAATGGGACTTTTCTTGTTTTGGACAACGAAGGCAGAGAAAGAGTAAGCAATAAAGTTTTTATTTTATAGTTTCAGCTTGATTCCACAGACGTTCTCTACCAATTTCTGCTCCAATGCTGGCAGCCTATGCATCATGTCATATGCTAAAATTGTGTAATGCTTTAGCCTTCAGCAGGCACAGAAGATCCATGCTAGCTTCTGATATGCTATCAGTCCTTCCTGAAGTGTTCTCAAGTACTTATGACACACCACACAATGATAAATCTTAGCACATTTCTTATATACAATCACAGGGTGTTAATAGCAAGTATGCATGTGTTTATCATGTACAGTTTCATACTACACTCGAGGAGCATCACCAATTCCCAGAGCTGTTTTGTATGATCCTAACGTAGCCTTCTGGCCTGCAATATGTTACATATTTATTAAGTTGTGTTGTGTTTAGATATATTTACCATGTGTTGCAGTTTTTTTTTCTTTGCACCAGTAGACAAACCCTCTTTTTGCTCTCTGAGAGCTTGCTGAAGGTAGCCGAACTTGCTTGTTGTATCCTCTTGAGTCAGCTGGAACATATGGTTTCACTATTGACCCAGTGTGAAGTTCATTTCGTAGAAAGTGACTAAATTTTTCATCTCCAACAGGAGCCAGGGTGCCATGTCTGGTCAAGCCAGTTGACTTCGGTATCCCCAGTCTTTGAACTGTCGCCACTTCTATCGAAAAAAATCACTAGTAAAGTGTGAGTAATATTTTTGCCAACCATGAGGTGCGTAGAAACAGGCGGTTTCTCCGGTTGGTAGTTGCGTCAACTTGTACGCCTGTATTAAAATTGTAACAGTATCTATAAGTTGGGATCTGTTCGTGCTTACTTTAGCGCGTTGTTTGGTCCAGTGGTCCGTCTTGTTAAACAACACGGGTTCATGTCTCGACCATCGGCTAAAGCTGTACACATATCATGAGGCGATTACAAGCCGCAAGCGATTGTCACATACCTCATTTGATGCCTGCCAGATATGGGGTATGGTCTAGAACCCATCCCGATCGTGAGTTGTGGAGCAACCAGAGCCCTGCCCAGGTCACGTTTAGATCACACTGTAGATTTGCGGCGCCCGCGTCTTGCAGCATAAAGCTTACGTACCGGTATACTTTGATTTATATTGATTCGGGCGGAGTATTGAAAAAAGGACTTCGGGAAGAAAATGAACTTTCTTCTATACTGTTGTCCGGTAGGTATGTTTAAATTATAAGATACATACTGTAGCGGGTAACTAACATAGCTAGTATGTGTGAACTGGTGATCATATCGTGTAGTTAGTCAGACGATCGTCAGCCACTCTAAGCCATATTGGGTGCAGCTTGTTACTTGTCATACACTGCTGGCTAGACTACCCCAAGAATTGTAGTGCGCATGGGAGGGAGGCTTTCCTGTTCAATCATTAGTCATTTTGCAATACTGATTTCATAACTATTTACTGAGATTTTTATCCGGCTGTGAAAACTACACTTTGATTAGCTTGATAAGAACATAGGTATTATATTATCAAGAGTTAATAATAGTGGAGGGAGAGTGTCTAACACTGCATAGGCCTGTAAAAAATGATCCTGAGAAATTCAAAGGGATTCTTTCTGTAAAACTCTGTAATTTGTAGTATTCTCCATAGGTGAAGATTGTTTCAATCATCACATTTCTTTGTTCTCTCAGTGTGCAATCATCACATTACCTTGTTCTGCCTGTGTGAACATTTTACACATCTGAAGGAATCCCTTTGAATTTCTCAGGATCATTTTTTACAGGCCTATGCAGTGTTAGACACTCTCCCTCCACTATTATTAACTCTTGATATTATACTATGTACCCGCATTATATAATATCTATGACCTAAGATGTAGGTAGTGCAGAAGACGATGGAGAGCCAGTATAGTTATCACAAATCCATGCATGGAAAAACCTTTTCTACGTTGACCATACTGAATAGCACTTGGCTGATGCCCTACAGTACAGGAATTGGTCCCAACTGAAAATTTAAATTACTGGTTAAACAATAGCTATAGACTTCAGAAAAATCTGATATTCACAGTACACCATTACGTTATGTGAATAACCAGAACGTTTTGCAAAACACATGCAACAGAACTTTGAACATATAAAACATGGGACATTCTATTAGCATCATCAGTGTGGATTTACTAGTGAATCACTTACAAAATTGCAAACGTCCATCCTTCACTGTTTCTTTAAACAGCGCATAGCCTCTCCTGAGTATGTCTAGAGTCTCTAAAGCTCATCTATACTTTTGTATGTTTTCTTTCCTGGTAAATGATCATGTCTATTAACATGACATAATGGCATCCCGTAAATGTTCTCAGATTCTTCGGGAGACCTCTATACATTTTTTATGTGAAGCACCTACTGGACCACCTTTGCACTGTTTATATGCGTGAGCAGTGTAGGCAGATAATACAGGACATGTACACAGGTGAAAGTGCTGGCACTCGAAGTCTCATACCTATCATGTGAGCTATAGGCATGGAAATATTAATACACCAATCGACGTTAAAAATATTTATATTACCAGAAATAACAGAAATATATTTTCAAATTGAAGTATGCAGTTTTGTATAAACTAATCAGACATGTTCAGGCAGGAGTACGTGGTGGTAGAAAGTTGTGTAAACATGTTAGGAAGTGTAGTAAGTGAACTGTGATTATCTTAGAGTCCTTAATTGCCTACATGTGTCATGTGTCTGCAGGTGCATAGATAATTATTTCTCTTGAAGATTAAGAATTTAAATTTACATGTTTCTGTTTGTATAAGTGAAGTTCATACACTTGAGCTTATAGCATAGGAGAGTCACATAGCTCATAGTCATGTTGAAACAGTACATGAACAATAAAAGTATTGTGTATCTAATTATGCATGATGTCAAGCCACCTCATAAAGATCAGACCAAGCAGTATAGTAACAAATGTTATGGACATCTGTCTCAGACATGTTTCAAGAATTGAAAGCGACTTTAGTAATTATATAGAATCCTTAATACTGCTGACCAGTATAGTGGCTAACTAAATACATACATGGTCATAATTTAGACATGTTTGTATTTCTTGTTCAAATGTTACAGCAGAAACAAAAACAACACTGGATGAGCTATTGTAGTGATGATAATAAGTAGCATGATTAAGTGATTTGTAGCTATCCCCATATTTTACAACTACTCTAAATAAAGGGAGTTTTTGTAGAAGCCTTACAGTGAAAACTGAGGCTGTATGACTGACTGCCAGAAATGCATATTATAATCACTCCACCTATAATTATAATACTCCACCTATAATTATAATACTCCACCTATGCTCCATATGGTATGGCTGTACTGTAATGCTGCAATACCTGTGATGTGTTATGATTAATAGATTCTGATAAACTGCTGAGATCACTCTCAGATTTGATTTTAGGGTGTCTAGTTTACATCACCACAAAATCCAAAATGATAAAAAATTAACAGTGAAACACTGATTATTTGCTGCTACAAGAATACAGCAACTAACAAGAGAAACTGTTCTCCTCAACCACCTACAACTTAGCCTGTTTGTGCCCCTCCACTTTATGTGTACTTATAGTGATAATTGTGTAGCTAGACCTTTGGCATCATGATTTCAAAATCTCTAGCTACAGGTTGTACAAGATTTCAAAATAGTTGCAGACCATCATGGTCACGATCCTGGAGAGAAAGAAAACTTTCACTCGGATAACTGAAAACCAGCTAGCTTTTGTATTGGTGGCATAGCTGCCACATGGACAAGGTAGCCATGTACCAACTACCTCACTAATAGTGTACTGAATTTTACAGAAACGTAACACTGTTAGCCCAATCACTTTATTGTAAGTTAAAAGTTTTATAGCAATATATAAGTTAGCGAGCATATTAGGGCACACGATAATGAATTGTGCAGCCAAAGAGAACCAAAGTGTCCGGGTACTCTACAGACAAGTGTGTACTGAGCAGGAACCAAGAAAATGTGCATTCTTATCTCGGTAATAGCTACACTAGAAGAGGTTGGTAACGTCTCATAGCCCTATGATGTACTACTACGTGTGAATACACAACAAAACATTGCACTAAAAATTAGCATCATTATTATGAAGCCCTTTGTCACATTCATGAGAAGTTTGCATAATGTAGAATTTGTTTCTTGGTTATAAAAGCCACACAAAGTGTTGGGCAGCTGATAGAAGGGCTCTGAAAACCATAAATTTATCAATAACATTTGCGCATTAGAATACTTTATATCAATACTGAGGTGTTGGGGTTGAATGGGTTGAACTTTTCTTTGATATCACAAGATGTTTGATGACGTGTGACTAACTTCCTCTACAGCTACACAGGAACAATCCATTTTTTTCTGTGGAAACTCCCTTGAGGTAGGACATCTTCCATATAAATTTCAGTTACATTGGTTCAGCTGTCTTCAAGATATGTGCCTTCAAAGTTCATCTCAATTTCTTCATAATTATTTTTTCTTCTAATTTTTCCTTTTGCAATACTTACAAAAATTACCACACTGTGTACAAGTTTTATTGGATTCTCTTCAAATTTGGAGGGTATAAAGAGCATATTACAGCACAAATTTGTGTACACTTTGGTAGAAGTAGTGCCAAGATATGAGTGATTTTCAAAATTTAGAAGTGAAATTTTTTGTCATGTCTACAGGGTAAACTACTTACAGAAATAAGTCAAAAATCAGTCTGCAGGTAGGTTTACCATTGTAACACATGTACAAAGCTTTTATGATTTGAAAGTACTCAGAGTATAGCTAGAGAGGTATAAAGCAAAACTAAGCATGAGAGAGATTGAGGTACCTTGTACCCTAATAGAACAGTAACCATGCAAAGTTAAAAAAGAAAAGTACAAAAACAAAAATGTGTCTGTCCAGGGTTTTCACCAGAGACCTCTGTCCAAACTCTATTTACCATTTAACCACTGCAGTCAGTTGCTCACCTCACTTAATTTTTTCTACCTTAATTATAAACAAAAGCTGTATTTTACTACACCATGCAGAGTGGTAAAGTTTTATGATTCGTAAATCTATTCTAGAACACACTATAGTTCGTTGTATTAAATGTCCACAGAAAAAAATGTACTACTACAAAA
This sequence comes from Dysidea avara, assembly GCF_963678975.1. Taxonomy (NCBI): domain Eukaryota; kingdom Metazoa; phylum Porifera; class Demospongiae; order Dictyoceratida; family Dysideidae; genus Dysidea; species Dysidea avara. Next base: position 18,152,900 of record NC_089282.1, on the reverse strand, counting down.
ATATTATCAAATAGTCGGGCTACATAGCTACCTAACATACGTAGCAATCACGCAATCAAGTTACTCTAATACAGCAGTTGATGATAGTGCAATTTGTTCTCATGCCGACTGACTTTAGTTGCACTTGTTGGTAACCTATCAAGGTGTAAACCTTCAATAATTTTGTTTAAATATCATTATAACACGAAAACCAACCATAAATGTAACAAGTGCATGCTTTTTGAGATAGCTATAGATAGATATAGCTATTGTATAAACGTATTTCAAAATAGTAATTAAAATGTACTCCTCCTGTTTACCTGTAGAAGAATAAAAAGATAGCCGAAAGCCAGCCTGTGCAGTTTGGTGCTTGCATGCAAATATAAATACATGAAATCTAATCTAAGCTTCCAAAAATAGCTTATATGAAAAATGTGTGTTATCAAAGGTGACGACCAAGACACTGACATCATTGCAGCTATTTCTTGGCCACCACATTTTGATGTCATGCTAGCCCATTTGGAAGGGGCTGCACAGCTTGTCTGTTTTGGATTGGACACTTTTTATGTAGTTGAAAATTAATATATTTAATGAAGCAGTCTATATAGAAAGAGGTCATGCATGCTTCTTCAGATAAACTTATTAAAACATCCCTCACTTTTTCCTCTAAATTTTCCAAATTTAAAACTAGTAAACTATGCAAGAGTCAATAAAAGCTTTACCATGCTAGCATTAAATGTTTGTGGTATAACACCTTCTTCCAGACCACTGTACTTGGTATCAAAAATCATTCACTAGTATATTAATTTTTTCAGGTTCATCATTTGATTGTGTTATTGTTTACTACAATGGTTACTATGGCATTTGGACAAGGTTGTACTCAGATCATGACATGTGTCCCTGGTCAACCTATGGTCAACTGCTATAATGTCACACATGACTCTAATTCGGGTTCATCTTTACGAATTACCTCCTATGTGTTGGAGAATATTCCTCCCAACTCTGTTGTCTACTGTTTAAATGATAGTGCGTTCTTTGATACACCAGGAACTGTGACGTATGAAGCTTCACTTGGTTTTACAATAAATGATGCAATAAATGCTGTTTTGTTAATACAGTCTCCTAATAGAGAAGAAGATGGTGAACAAATAAGTGGGAGAGTAACAGCTGTTGATACATCTGATCAGAGTGCAGCTAATCTACAAGTTATCATTATAGATGTGAATGAGTTTCCCCCTGAATTTATAGCTCCAGATGATTTACAACATTCACTCAGGTTTACTGAAGGAGAGAGACCAACTAATTCTTTAGTTGGGAGAATTCATACTTCAGATGATGATAGTGAAGATAGTGAAAGTACAGTTAGTTTTAGAATTGAAGGTATTGGTGGTGATGAGTTCAATGTCACCAGAATTACTGTTGGTCCTATTACCTTTTTTAATCTCATGTACACTTACGATTCTCCATTAGACAGAGAACGTATTGCATTCTATCAACTAACTATTGTGGCTGTTGATAGCATCTCTCCTGTAATGACAAGTAATCCTTCACTACAGGTCAACATCACAATTAACGACATCAATGATAATGCTCCACAGTTTATGGGTGATCGTATGTTTTTTATTCCTGAGGGATTAGAAGAAGGAGTGTTTGTTGGTAATGTTTCTGCCAGTGATGCTGATGATGGAGAAAATGCAACAATCACATATAGTATTGTTAGTTCTACCTTTGCTGAGGTGTTCACTATTGATAGTACCAGTGGTATCTTACGTACTTCTTCATTCTACAAGGACCTTATATTTGCTGACAATATGAGAAGTCTGACAGTTGAAGTAATGGCTGAAGACAATGGAGTGGTCCCACTAAACAACAGATCTGTATTCACTGTTGTAGTTCAACATCCAGTTAGATTCACAAACAACACATACACATTTGAGTTGGTAGAGAACAACAATCCTTTAGTGACAGTGGGTAATGTGAATGCATCCTCTCCTGATCCTGTTAGCTTCTATTATCGTATTGAATCACCTGGTAGTGACAAGTTTACAATTGATAGGGACACTGGGAAAATAACAGTCCGAGAAAGTTTGGACAGAGAGGCTTCACCTATGGCACAGTTTACAGTTGCAGCAGTGTATAGTAATCACTCTGATCTGTCATCTACTGCTATTGTACGAATTATAGTGATTGATGTAAATGACAACCCTCCATGGTTTAGTTCATCAAACTACACGTTTTCAGTTACTGCAGGACAAAGGGTTGCTGGCACAGTGTTTGCCAATGACAGTGACTCTGGCATTAATTCTATCATTACATTTTCCACTCCAACAACTGGTACTCCACTAAGTGTTCGTAATATTGGTAACAATGAGGCAGAAATTGTCATTGAAGAAGATGAGATTGGAATATTTGGAATTGCAGTTGTTGCAACTGATGGTGGTGGAAGGATGGCTTCAACTTCAGTAGAAGTGACAATTCAACCAGCATCATCAAGTAGTGACTCTACTATAAATACACCAGTTGTTGTAGTTGCTGTTATTGTCTGTGTTGTATTTCTTATTACTACAGTAATTCTGTTAGTAGTGACCGCCTATTATTGTACTGGCAAATGTAACAAAACACATTTTCAATTTGTTTAGATTTTATGCATCCCAAGTGTATACCTGTTTATGTGTGTGTATGTGTGTGTACCACTATACAGTTAAATGTAATCTTTGATGTCCTGATATAGCCATCAACCAATTTGTAAGGTCTGTAATTCTCATACTAGTACAAGCATATATACACACTGAACAATGGGACATTGAAATACGCAGGATCAACAGTAGTTCAAATATGTACATTTTGTTTGTTCATGCATGCTAATACACTAACACTATATGATCACTGTTTATGTACTTTATACATCAACTTTTGAATGGCTAATTATGGGTGAACAAATTAAAGATGCTTCCATTGGCCATGGTAAATCAACTGCCACCTCTGTAAGGATTAGACTGCAGTGCATGGAACATGACAAGTTACTAGAGTTCAATTCTCTGAAGCTATACATAACAAAGATGGATCCTGTACATACCATAATTATGCTGTTGCACTTTCTTCATACAATTTTGTAGCCAATTGGCATGAATTATGGATGTTGTTCATACATGTTTGCATGACGTAAACACCAATGCCATTTGTTTCTGTACTGAATTATAATGCCTTGATGTGTCCAATTATACAAGATACCATCACACTGTGTATGTTTATGTGCTGCATCTACATTTCTGTGTTACAGATAATTACATGTGAAGTTGTTAATGTACTAATGTGTGTTTCTGTGTAATTTGAATATAGTTCAATACATATACAAATTATAAACATGGGAAATAAGATTGTATTATTAGTGTATTCTGCTTCTTTTCCAAGAGTTATTATGCGTGTAGTTTGACAGCAAATATTAGTCAGTGATGTCAGCAATGACAAACAAGCTATATATGTACATTTCATCACTTTGCATTATATTATGATCACATTACACTTCCTAGCATGTTTACATAACTTCCTCCTATCACCATGTACTCCCTGATGAGTTCATACACAAAACAATTATGAAACTGCATACTCCAATCTCAAAATGGAAGTACTGAAAATTACAAACATAATTATTCCGGCATTTGGCTAACTATGTGGTACTACATGCCATGATTTTAATTGACATAACTGCAGCCATTTCTTGGCTGCCATATTTGATATCACATCTTTTTCACACTAGCATATTTTTGGAAGGCCACACCCTTTTACAGCTTGGCTGTTTTGAATTATTATATGCTATACAGCTAGTTATAACACATGCCACAGTTAATACTTACACAGTACATACATTCCATGCCACACTTTAGTTCATAATGACCTATTACAGTCTACAAGACAATAGAGCATGCATGAATGGAGAAAAATTAATTTCTTTCATTACATGATCATGATATATGCATATTATGCTATATAGTACAGGGGACTATTAAATCTAGCTTATGCTTCAGCTGAACTCTCTACTGGATGACTAGCTTGTGGCTGAACTCTCTACAGGTTCACTTATATAGTTGTTACCAGCAGAATTGCACCGTCATCATAATCATGGTGACTGTATTTAATGTGTATTACAATTCTGCAAAGCAGAAGCTAAAATTAAATGTTACTTTGTTAGAAGGGATAAATGATATGGCTGCTGCTGATGATGATGATGATGAGCCACCTATACATGTAATATATTGTATAGCTCTGTTACTATAATATTATGTAAGTTATAATTCTGCCAACAACGGTGACTGTGTAGGAATTGTCTAAGTGATAGGCCAATAATGGCATCTGAAAGGACAACATTAGTGTTCACCATGAGTAGATAGATGGTGTTTTATACAAGCAAAAGTAGCCATCATGTATAACTAGCTCATATAGTATGGTGGTGTGCAATGAGCAGATGGAATAGCAGTAATATATAGCCAAAAATCAGCCATTTGGTGAAAAAAGTTGTGAAATCAAAGATGGCAGCCAAGAAATGACTGTAATGATCTTAACATAATGCTAACCATTGCAACCATTTCTTGACCACCACCTTTGATTTCACAACTTTTTTCACAGACTTTTTATAGGTTACACCCTTGTTTATGGCTTGGGTGTTTTTGCATGGATCATAAGAACCAGAGGATATTAATTGTAATTTATTAGCTATTGAGTTGTTTCTCTGATCATGAGGCAATAACAAGTAGTTGCATATGGAAGTGATGACAAGTTTTGTGACTATATTATTATTTGTTAAATTAAGTATATGACCCACTCAGATGACAAGCCAACACCAATGATGGAACCAGCTAAACATTTAGGGCACATGCTCCTCCTTCACAATCGAGTTATGGCTATCTCCTAAATTTTACTGGAAGCTTGTGCATGCTAGTTTTATTAGGAGGGGGCAAAAAGCCATGCAGCCTTCTCCACCAGATAACTGTAAAATGAATTTCATGTAATTATAGGATTATACTCTAATTGAGCAGTCAACAATAAAACATCATTGGCACTAACATAATACATCCCATTAGTCTAAGACCACTAGCAACCTATTTCACTGTAAAGTTAAATAATTATTAATTTTACTGTAGAGGAATTAAACTTACATTAATAATACTGCATGGCCTCTCTTTATGTAGAATTCAGTTGTTACTTGGGTTTCCACAGTAACTTTTAAAATCAAATCCCTGATTTAGTTGTGCACTAATAGTACACAGTTCTAGGTGAGTGCACTACAGCTGACCAAAGACCGACACATGATATAAAATGTATTTATGTTTGCATGTTTGTCCAACCCATGAGTCATTTGCTGTGTCCAGGATATCCAGTAATCCATTATCGTCTCAAGATAAAATGACTGATGTGTATGTTGGTGGATTATCTGCTGAGGTAAGGTGCAGGGACTATGTTGGCTGTATGCGTAATCTCACTATCAGTGGAAATTGTCTGACTAAAATCAAAATAACAGAAGCAGAAAGTCACACAATGTTGCTGATGGCTGTGCAGTTGGATCACACATGGAAAAATGTGACACATGTGAAAATGATAAGTGTGTGAATTTTGTAGTGGACGAAAAACCATATCATTGTGACTGTGAAGCTGTTGGAGCCAGTTGTTTACTTGGTTAGTAAATAACACAATGAAGTGAATGGGGAGAGACTATATGCCATTAAAGCAAGGTATGTAAAGGAAATGTATTCGAAACCCAATTTTTTTTTAAGCAGTAACAATTTCAGTCTCATGAATCTGATTTGCTTTACCATGGTCATTGTAAAGGTCACCTGTTAAAGCAACATTATTTTATAAAAAGTGACTCGTGTATAATGCAACCCACGTACTGTACTGCTTCTAATTTCCCATAAAAAATTAACCACCTGTAGGGAAGTCATATCAATCTTCAAATCCTGTGCTTTCAAAATTACATAACGAATTTATGATAGATATTGTGCAGTGAATGTTATTATGCAATTCTATTATATTATTCCACACTGTGATAATTTTGTTTCTCGTAGCTCCATCTACCTTAGTTAGCTTTGCAGGAAATAATCGAAAAGCTGATTTCATTATTGAATCAAAGGAGGATTTTTATTTAGCCTTACAGCAGAGTAGACAGACAAGACAAGTAGAATAAGTGACATTCAAGCATTCAAGTTTCATACTACCACACTGGAAGCTGTTGTATTAAGCAGCAGAGCTGAAGATGGCAGTGGCAACCTGGCAGTGTTCTGGGTAAGCTGAATATGTAATGCAAATCTCTGGTACTAGTATATCTACATATAACTGCTAGTACATAGTTACCTAAAGTATTGTCTTTGTACATAGTTAGACAACTCCATGCAGTGTTCATTACTATGCCTACCAGAATGACTCACCATGTAATAGAGTGACAGTGGAGGGTTACTTTTACTTTAATAATTTTCCATGTGTGATCCAAGCGATTTTCATGCCTGCATATCTCCATAGCCCCTTCTCCAATGCAAACCATTTTTGCATTATAGCTGTCTGCCAGGTAGGGTAGGCCACACACTGCAAAATTTGCTCTTGTCATTCGTGATATATGAGCACACGGTGTGATGTGCCAACTTTCTTGGCCACATAACACACCTACCGTGTGATTTAAGTACAAAGTGCAACTAAAGACATCACCAATGATTTTTTGAATTCTCAAAGACACATATTTCAAATGTCTAAGGTACTAACATTTTGGCTGTAAATTGGGTCTATACATATAATATTATTATATTGTGATACTGTGTGTTATAATAGAGTAGTTCACTGCTGTTCTAGGATGGGTTGTTTCTCATTCAACAAGATCTGGAGCTGATCATAGGAAAGGAGAACATAATCCTAACACCTAATGCAGTTGAGTTTAAGAGATTAGTGGAGGCTGCAGTTAAACTGGAGCCAGTAAGCAGTAGAAATTTAGAATGCCTTTAGTTAACGCTAGTTTGATTTTGTAGGTTGAAGAAACAATTTCTGATCATGAACAGCTTACTCTTCCTCAACAGACCAAGCACTTGGCATTTAAACTTGGACACATAACGGTGGTATGCAAGGGAAATGTTGATATTATAAGCAATGGTCGTAAAGGTAAATAGCGGTCTTCATTTAAATTAATGATAGTACTGTTGACTTAGTTGTGGAGTGCACTACAGAAGGGTCCCCTCGGGGAGTCTATGGCCAGGGAGATATTCTGTCAGGTTCAATGGGACTTTTCTTGTTTTGGACAACAAAGGCAGAGAAAGAGTAAGCACTAATGGTTTTATCTTATCAGTATAATTTTAGCTTGGTTCCACTGATGTTCTCTACCAATTTCTGCTTCAATGCTGGCAGCCTATGCGTCATGTCATATGCTGTAATGTTTTAGCCTTTAGCAGGCACAGAAGATCCATGCTAGCTTCTGATATGCTATCAGTCTTTCCTGAAGTGTTCTCAAGTACTTATGACACACCACACAATTATAAATCTTAGCACAATTCTTATATACAATCACAGGGTGTTAATAGCAAGTATGCATGTGTTTATCATGTACAGTTTCATACTACACTCGAGGAGCATCACCAATTCCCAGAGCTGTTTTATATGATCCTAACACAGCCTTCTGGCCTGGAATATGTTACACATTTATTATGCTGTGTTGTGTTTAGATACACTAGTTTTTACCATGTGTTGCAGGTTTTTTTTCTTTGCACCAGTAGACAAATCCTCTTTTTGCTCTCTGAGAGCTTGCTGAAGGTAGTCGAACTTGCTTGTATCCTCTTGAGTCAGCTGGAACATATGGTTTCACTATTGACCCAGTGTGAAGTTCATTCTGTAGAAAGTGACTAAATTTTTCATCTCCAACAGGAGCCAGGGTGCCATGTCTGGTCAAGCCAGTTGACTTGGGTATCCCCAGTCTTCGAACTGTTGCCACTTCTGTCGAAAAAATCACGAGTAAAGTGTGAGTAATAATATTTGTGCCAACCAACCATGAGGTGCGTAGAATTACAGTGGCGGAGGAAGTAGTTGATGTGAGGGGGGCGGATCCAGACTTATGAAAAGGGGGGTCAGAATGAACTGAGGCACTACATTGTCTCTGGTTTGGTAAGGTGAGACCAAAAAAAAACAAAGGTCACAGCCAGCTGACAATAACTGCCCACCTCATCAGCTACACATTTATAGAGTAAGCGATCTATTGTCGGACACCATCTATAATCGGACACGTTTTCTCAGAAACTACTAAGCCGAATCCTCTGAACTTTGGTGTGGACAAACGTTACACTTAGCCTAATAATATACTAAAAGATGAGCCTGGTAGCTTTTGTGGTTGCTTTGCTATAGCCGATTAAAGTGACTGTCCGAAAACCTCTAATATCGGAAGTTTACCTCTTTTATCGGACACCGCCTAGCAATCATCCACTAAAAGACGAAATTCCCCACAACCACCACCATCTGTTAGGGTAACACATGTACTTTCAAAGCAGCCATAGTTTGTTTATTCCTTCCATTCATAAGCGGAGCTACTATAGTAAATGTGTGGGTGTGTAGCGAACTCTATAATCGGACAGAGTGATATTTTGTTTCACGTTGTTTTAGGAGTTGGAAGTTATACTTTTAGTCAAAATCAGCTTGAAAATGAAAGGTGTATAAAAGATATAGTTGTACTTTCTTTGAGACATAAAATTTTACCATCATTTTCAATTAGCTATGGAGGGCTGCTGTGTTGCTTCACACACATAGCTATAGTAATTACACCAACATTCAGTATAATTAGCTAGCTGATTAATTAGTAGATTAAAAACACTGGATTTATAACATGCATGTATGTACTATAATGTAACTGTTATGACAAGCCTATAACGTAGACAAAGTAGTTAACTTCAAACTATAACTGCATGCATGAGCTTAAAAATCATTGACTGCAGAAGTGGCAAATGTAGTGATAGTCATCCTTTTTGGCTGTTGTTCTTGGTATTCCAGCACATAAACAGTGATGCCATTCAGTGCATTTCTCACATGCAACCCAATTTCTTGACCTTGGGTGAGAGCAGCTCCCAGCAGTACACGAGTTTTGTTTTCCACCTGCAAATTTTACACGTGTGAGAGTATTATATTAATAGAATCAATAATTTATTTAATTATTGCAATGAATATACCATTTATAACTCTATATTATAAGGCATTGAGTTACTTACATTTCTTGCTCTTGTCAGTTTCACAGGTTTTGCTGATTGGTGTATCATGGCTTTCAGTTTGGCTACATAACCAAAGATTATATTTCGGATCCGACTGTAAATTATATCCATTTTCCAACCTTTTCTGAAACTTCTTGATCTCTTCCTCTGAAAACATGGATACATCTTGTACTGTGTAACAATAATATAATAATATTGGTAATATACTTTGATTTTAAACTATATGAGCAGAACATTTTATGGTGGCATGATAAAATCTATATAATTATTATGGCTATATATACGGTATAGCATACACAATGACTAACACACAGTTTAGCTACATATTAGGGTTACATGCAGGTGCAGTACAAAGTAGTTTGGGAGAAGGATATTATTTTGCTTAACTGTCAAACCAAACAGCCATTCTTTGATATATAATAGAGCTCTGTAACAGTGCATACAAAATGCTCTAAATGAAAAGCCATTCAACATTTGGAAAATTGACATTCAAATTATCTATACTATCTGCTGTATTGGGCCTAATGTATTTCACGGACTGGACTCGCGGACTGGACTCATGCACTGAGCTGGAAACTGCTTTTAAACAATAATCCAGAAATTATCCATCTCTTGCAACACTGGAGACACCACTATCGAGCTACAACTGCTGATACTGCTCTTACTTACAAGTTAACAAACTAGCGCTTGCATGCACTAATTTATTAGAATACACTTACGATACACGAGTACTATAGTATGTTCACGTTAAGCTGAATCCTGAAAAACAGATAAAAATCAAAAGTGGATTTTTTTTCTCAGCAGAGTTAACATTTCAGCCAACCAGATGATTATTGATAACAGCAAAGGTGTCAACAACAGACACGTGCGGTTTGGCTCCATTACAAGTTCAGGAAAGGGCTGTAATGGACACTGCACTTATAAGGCTTCCCCATAGGAAATATATTGTGAAATTTTTGACTGGCCATAAATATTATGTCAAACATTTATACAAAAAGATTTTGAAACATTTTTAGCGGGTCAAGCAGTACTACAGATGAGCCAAATTTCAAGATCGTGTGTAATTGCATCCATGAGTTATTAAATGTTTTTGAGGGTTTAGTTCAACATGAACGTACTATAGCAGTGATAAAGTGTGATAGAGGCTATTGTTGTAGCTAAGCTGTTTTTCCTTTGTTGCTCCAGTACTTAGCACTGGTGTTGGGACTGTAGTGATGAGTCAGTTTATTTGCATAGCCCCATCACCTCGCTAGTGGGCGGTGCCACCTAGCTACCCTGCTAAGAATTATTACTGGCTCATCTCTACAACCCTAGCACTAGTGCTAAAGCAATAAAGGAAAAACATCTAAGCTACAACAATAGCCTCTACCATGCTTTATCACTGCTAGTACTCGTGTATCGTAAGTGTATTCTAATTAATTAGTGCACCGCTAGTTTGTTTACCTGTAAGGAAGAGCAGTATCAGCAGTTGTAGCTCAATAGTGGTGTCTCCAGTGTTGCAAGAGATGGATAATGCCTGGATTATTGTTTAAAAGCTGTTTCCAGCTCAGTGCGTGAGTCCAGTCCGTGAGTCCAGTCCGCGAAATACATTATGCCGCTGTATTGTGCCCAAACCTGTTGCTTTAGTTTTCCTCTGCTGATTCTTTGTAGATTTTTGTTGTTCTTTTTGCATCTTCCGCTCTTCCCTTAGCCTTTTTCGCTCTTCCTTTTTCTTTATTTCTTCATCCTTCTTTTGTTTTTTCTCTTCCAAAAATTTGAGATTTTTACAGCTGGTCAGTACCCTTCCACAAGATGCTGACTTGACTGATGGCAAAACAGGGTTAGGCAGCACTGGAAAGAACTTTTCAATTGCTGGAGCGGGAGCAGGCATTAACACCTTCACTGTACTACTAGTGGTATCAGGTTCTTGTATTTGCTGATCAGGATGGTACATTTTTGCCCACTGTTGGTACCGATTGTCGGCTTGTGGATTTTTTGCCTCTAATTCGTATCTTTCTTGAAATCTCTCAAGTTCCACCTCAGTAAAGGTAGGAAGCTTTCTTGGCTTTTCCAATGCACTAGGCATTGGGCTGCAAAGTGGAATGAAACCTAGTTCATCTTTAGCAGCAGTTTCCTTTGGCTGAATAGTTATGGCAGTTCTGTCAATTGGATGAACTCCGGTTGTCTTAAATCCACCTATTATGTTACTTGTAGACATGGATTGTTTCCACGCTTCATTCAGTAGCTTGGAAAAGACAAATCTGTTGACAGCCTTTCCAGTAGTTGTAGTGTATTTATGACAAACTTCACTCCATTTTGCCTTCAAAGGACCAAAACATCCTTTATCAAGGGGCTGGGTCAAATGGGTGGTATTTGGAGGCAAGACAAATAAAACCACCTTTTCTTTAGCAGCCATATGTATGGTGTCTGGAAAGTAATGTGATGAATGACCATCCATTAATAAAAGAAGTGGTCTGACAGTTGGTGCATACTGTAGAAAGTGATGGTGAAACCAAAGTTTAAATAGCTCTTGATCTATCCATCCTTTGTCAGAAAGACCATATATCGTGCCAGGTATCTCACCATTAGTAAGCTCAGGACTCAGAACTTTCTTATCCCAGATAACCATGGGTGGAAGACTATGCCCTCCTGCACTAACACAGGCTAGCACAGTAATCTGTGCCTTATTACCTGAATTGATTGCATGAGTTGTATGTTCTCCAGAACAGTGAACTGCTTTCAATGGTTTTGGTGCTAAGGGGAAGCCACTTTCATCAGCATTAAACACTTGACATGGCTTGTCCAGTAAGTCATACTCCGCCATTGTCTTCTCTAATAGGTCAAAGTAGCCATCTATGATTTCTGAATCTGTGGCTTCAGCTCTAGCCTTGGATAATGGAACTGAGGCTCTTAAAGTAATACTAGGATTCCGTGTGCAAAATTTCTCCCACCAACCATTTGATATCTGTCGATCAACACCTCTACTCTCTGCAATTCTTTGAACCAACTCAATCATATCCTTCCTTGTCTTCGGGTACCCTATTGCTGAGCACCGTCTCACAAATGCTACGAGTTCAGCCTCTTCTGTATCACTGAGTAGTCGTTCTGGACCACTTCTGCTACCTGGTTGAACTCTGCCGTGTACCCTATCACCAAGAGTAGACTTTGGTACACTGTAATCCAATGCTGCCCGCCGGATGCTTGACTTATGAATAACAACTGCTCTCAAAGCCTTTTCCATATTTTCTTCTGTCCAATTCTTGTAAGTTCCAGGTCTATCATGCTGACGACTTAGAGTGTTGTGGTCATGTTGAGCCTTGGATACAAATATCCGTTGGTGTAATGGAGGACACTGCCACATATGAGCTATAATAATATAGTAAGGCCACTCCAAGTCATACCTTAGTTTCTGGTCACTCCCAAGCCTACAAATGGATGCGGGCGGGCGGATGATCAGGACTTCAGGACTATAGACTCTACTGTGACAATATACTGTATGGTATTATTATTTGTCCAATTTAGCAAATTCATGTTGATTTTGTTTTTAGTCAAACTTAACCAACAACGTAAGTAGTTGTGCTTCGGCAAAAAATGCACTAGGAAAGTTGTTGATGGATCATGGCTAGCTATACACTGATGTATAGCATTTAAGTATATTTATTTAATATACTATAGGAAATGTTTTGCTCATGTAGCTACTTATGCTTTCCAAGTGAAATAAATGTCTCATTAGCTATGTCAGGAAAGTATTACTATGACTTATAGCTAAGTTGTTCAAATGATCATGATACACAATGAACTTTAACCTCTATTTTCACATCAGAAATTCTTCATTCAAATGTGAAGTCTTAGCCCACTAGCTATGTGTTTCCAGCCTTCTATTCAGTAACCTTGAGAAAAGTAACTGTCAAAGTTTTGAGTCATTGAGTGCTCCAGACTAGTGTTTTTTTAGTAATCATCTGGGAATGTTTAAACTATAAGGGTTTCTACTTGCCAATCTAATTTTAGTTATGGAAAAGTTTAAGTTTAAGCTCACCGAATGTTGCCGGCTTTCCATACCCCTGTAGTGTTCAGTGATAAGGAATTTGAAGTTACTAAACTAATCATTAGAGGACTACATTTGAATTATAAAGTTAAAGCTATGGCCCATCTGCATGGACTAGTAGTTAATGCTACTGAAATTACTTTGGTTACAGAAGCATTAGTAACAGTTATAATCTGAACAGCTATATAATCAAGGACAAAACTAGCTATAGTTAGAAACATTTTATTAGTGTGGCATATATACCTAATATTACAGTTAAGAGTAGTGTGACTGCTCTATTGGAATCTCTGACTGCTCTATTAGAGTATATCGATCTTTTGCGGTAAAAAATAAGTGTCTTGCTGGGTCACGTGCACTTAAGCACCTGTAATATTAATAATAGTCCTCATAAACTAGGGTTTCAGGTTTACCATGCGGGCGGGTGACCAGAAACTAAGGTTTGACTTGGTGTGGCCTAATCACTATTACAGTTTATCACTTATGCTACAGCGTAAAATAATGCCAATTATTTATGCTACAGAGTAAAATAATGCCAAGTGCACACCGTTATTTACACAGCATTAATTAGTAGCTAGAGTGTAGCTAGCTAGCTGTTGTTTTATTGTATAATAACTTATTCAACCACTACAATAATATAGCTACAAGGCCGAGAGTTACGTATGTACAACAACTATACATAACTTGGGAGTCATACCTGCTCTGGTATCTACTGCTCGAACAACAAAGGGTTTTTGAACAGGAAGTCCCGCCAAAAATACGAAAATTTGGAAATCCGGGCGTCCGATTATTGAGGTCACGACACACCCGAACATTTACGATTGTAGCTCCGCTTATGAATGAAGGAAAGGAAATAACTATGACTACTTTGAAAGTACATGGCTTACCCTAATAGATGGTGGTGGTTGTGGGGATTTTCGTTTTTTAGTGGGTGATTGCTAGGCGGTGTCCGATAAAAGAGGTAAACTTCCGATATTAGAGGTTTTCGGACAGTCACTTTAATCGGCTGTAACAAAGGAACCACAAAAGCTAGCAGGCTTATCTTTTAGTGCATTATTAACCTAACTGTAAGGTTTCTCCACACCAAAGTTCAGATGATTCGGCTTAGTAGTTTCTGAGAAAACGTGTCCGATTATAGATGGTGTCCGACAATAGATCGCTTACTCTAGCTGATAAACTACATAAAAATCCTTACATATAGCTCGCTACACACTGCTTTAATACTGTGACTGCTTAGTCTCGCGTGGCCAGACCCTTTTCGCGCAGCCGCTTATCGATTGGAAATTATAAGCGCCGCGCTACAAGGGTCTGGAATAGTTCATGAACATGAATTTTTTCGACACGTTATTGGTGACAATTGAATGATTGGGTAACACCTAAGATACAAAGGTACAAAATGCAACGTGTGTTCCCTTGAATCTTTAGTCTGTTTTGATCGACAAATCCGCTTAAAACCTTTCGCCTACTTTCCTTGTAACTCGAGATGAACTGAGCTTGTTTGTCTTTATTCAGCCATAGCTACTTGTTGAAGATTCAGTAGTAGGTAGAAGGAAAAACCTACACGGGTCGATACTCGTCATCCCCAGAGGCCTTCTTCAGCTCATTCTTCAGTAATCAGATCACTTTGGCGATTAAGGGATCGCGTGAGCCAATTTACACTCCCCAACCACTGGGGATTGTAGATTTTTTTAAGTCCGTGAACTATTCCAGACCCTTGTAGCGCGGCGCTTATAATTTCCAATCGATAAGCGGCTGCGCGGAAAGGGTCTGGCCACGCGAGACTAGTGACTGCTTTCAGTACTAGAGTGACTGCTCTATTAGAGTATCTCGATCTTTATCACGGTTTTCAGCCCCACTCCATGGCCAAGAAGGGTAAGTTCGGCGTGATATCATTCTGAGGGGGGTTAGGCCCCCCGCCTCCTATGTGTAGAAACAGGTGGTTTCTCCGGTCGGTAGTTGTTATTGTTGTCCAGTATTATCTACTTTACCAGTTAGGCACTGGAGGGTGTACACAGGTAGTTGCGCCTTTGTACGCCTGATTAAAATTGTACTGCAGTTTTCCATATCCTTGCAATGCAAAGCGTCATGCGCTAATATTGTGTCAGTATGCGCAGTTCTTTGAATACACCTGTAATGTTCTATGGCTGTCGAGTTGTATGCGTAGGCATGCCTAAAGTTCTGTGAGTCAGTAGTCGTCACTGAAAATCCGCCGTTGAACAACTGCGCACCACATGCTTGTATAGCGCATGACGCTTTGCATTGCAAGAACTTGGGAAAACCGCAGTAACACTATAAGTTGGGATCCGCACGGGCTTACTTTAGCGCGTTGTTTGGTCCGTCTTGGTAAACAACACGGGTTCATGTCTTCAGTGACCATCGGCTAAAGCTGTACACACATCATGAGGCGATTACAAGTAGGCACCAGCCTATTCGTATGCCGGCATAATTTTGAGCATAATAGGTGCCTGATAGCATCAAGCATAATGCTAGCATAATAGGCAGAATAATTGTCATACTGTAAGCAAAAATGCATGCCACAGAATAAGGTTGACTTACAATAATAAAACAGTCGATGCCCACTTAGCTATATGGCGTTAAGTAATTATCTGACGTGACTGTTATTACAGTTTACAATGCAGCCAAATTTTTAATGCACAACAAGCACTTTTTACATTTAACCAGTTGTTCATAAGCTAAAGTTTGTTAGCTACTATCCATAGAAAGTAACAAAACAAAACATTGGAACTGTGGCAAAAAAATTCAACGGAGCATAAGGCCCCTATTTGGTGATTATTAGTTTCTCATCCACCGCCCGCATCCTTCTTAAGCTACCGCATGGTAAGCCATTATTTACTCTGCGCATGCTCAGAAGAACACGTGATACCAAACTGTTATAATTTTTGTTGATGAACGCTACAATGCGCTATATATCACCAGGAGAACTGTTGTTTTCCTTAGCAAATTGCTGCAGTGCCAATTGCAATCGTGCTCTATATCGACTTCATCAAAGCAGGCTTTCAGCTGACTGTCGAAAAACAGTTGGCGATCACGAAAAGTAGAATCAGCTGGTGAAGGAAATGTTTATTTTTTTATTATTATTTTATTTACCTATACTGTACAACTTCAGAAATGAAGAAAAATGTACAGACAAATCACAAAATAATAATAATAATAATTCAATACAATAAGTAAATTATAATTTAATTATAGATTTAAATACTTCAAGTGAATTAGAGTCTGTAGTAAGAAAGAAAGACAATTTGGACAAGGTCTGTACATCAAAGTGTTAGTATTATAAAATAATGGCATAATGGTAATACCCTCCCGCCCGCATCATAATAATTAGAAAGGCTGGATGAGAAACTAATAATCACCGAATAGGGGCCTAATTATGAGCATAATAGGCAAAATTAAAAGCATAATAGGCTGGTGCCTAATTACTAGCCTCAAGAGATTGTCACTTACCTCATTTGATGCCTGCCAGATATGGGGTATGGTCTAGAACCCATCCCGATCGTGAGTTGTGAAGCAACCAGAGCCCTGCCCAGGTCACGTGTAGATCACACTTTAGTTTTGCGGCGCCCTCACTTGACCAACTATCAGCACATTAAGCTTACGATCTACCTACAGTTGATTTATATTGATTCGGGCGGAGTATCGAAAAAGGACCCAGGAAAGAAAATGAACTTTCTTCTACACTGTTGTCCGGTAGGTATTATAAGATGCATATACTGTAGCGGGTAACTAACACAGCTAGCTATATGCTTGCATGTGTGAACTGGTGATCATATCGTGCAGTTAGTCAGACGGTCGTCAGCCACTCTAAGCCGTATTGGGTGCAGCTTGTTACTTGTCATACACTGCTGGCTAGACTACCCCAAGAATTGTAGTGCACATGGGAAGGAGGCTTAGTTACCTGTTCAATCATCCCCTAGCTGATCAGTCATTTTGCAATACTGATTTCATACTGACTAAATTTAGATTTTTATCCGGCTGTGAAATTTGATTAGCTTAATAAGAACATAGATAGTATATACTATGTACCCGCATTATATAATATCTATGACCTAAGATGTAGGTAGTGCAGAAGACGATGGAGAACCAGTATAGTTAGCTATCACAAATCCATGCATGGAAAAACCTTTTCTACGTTGAGCATAATAGCACTTGGCTGATGCTCTACAGTACAGGAATTGGTCCTAACTGAAAATTTTGATTACTGATTATACAATAGCTATAGACTTCAAAAAAAATCTGAGAACATGTATATTTACAGGACACCATTAAATTGTGTGAATAACCAGAAAGTTTTGCAGACTGCAGCGGAACTTTGAACATAAAAAACATGAGACATTCTATTAGTATCATCAGTGTGGATTTACTAGTGAATCACTTACAAAATTACAAAGCTACAAACATCCATCCTTCACTGTTTCTTTAAACAGCACATAGCCTCTACTGAGTATGTCTGGAGTCTCAAAGCTCATCTATACTTTTGTATGTTTTCTTTCCTGGCATGCCTATTAACATGACGTATTAGCATCCTGTAAATATACGTGTTCTCAGATTCTTCAGAAGACCTCTATACATTTTTTTCATGTGAAGCACCTACTGGGCCACCTGTGCGCTGTTTATATGAGTGAGCAGAGTAGGCAGATATACAGGGCAAGTTCCTAGACTCACAGGTGAAAGTGCTGGAACTCAAAGTCTCATGCCTATCATGTGAGACATGGAAATATTAACACACCAATCGATGTTTAAAATATTTATATTACCAGAAGTACCAGAAATATATTTCCAAATTGAAGTATGCAGTTTTGTATAAACTAATCAGACATGTTCAGGCGGGAGTACATGGTGAAAGAAAGTTGTGTAAACATGTTAGGAAGTGTAGTAAGTGAACTGTGATCATCTTATAGAATCCTTACCTACATGTGTCATGTGTCTGCAGGTGCATAGATATTTATTTATCTTGAAGATTAAGAATTTACATGTACAGATAGATGAAGTTCATATATACACTTAGCAAATAGCATAGGAGATTCACACATCTCCTATAGCTCATAATCATGTGAAACAGTACATGAACAATAGAAATATTGAGTACCTAATTATGATGTCAAGCCACCTCATAAAGATCAGACTAAGCAGTACAGTAGCAAATGTTATGCATGGGCATCTCTCTCAGACATGTTTCAAGACTTAAAAGTGACTTTAGTAATTATATAGAATCCTTGTTGTGTAATACTGCTGACCAGTATAGTGGCTAACTAGATATGTACATGGTCATAATTTGTATTTCTTGTTCAAATGTTACAGTAGAAAAAAAGTAACACTGAATGAACTGTTGTAGTGATGATAATAAGTAGCATGATTGAGTGATTTGTAACTATCCCCATATTTTACAACTGCTCTAAATATAGGGAATTTTTTGTAGAAGCCTTGCAGTGAAAACTGAAGTTGTATGACTGACTGCCAGAAATGCATTTTTAGTTGAATTATAATCACTCCACCTATACTCCATATATGGTATGGCTGTACTGTAATGCTGCAATACCTGTGATGTGTTATGATTAATAGATTCTGATAAACTGTTGAGATCACTCTCAGATTTGATTTTAGGGTGTCTAGTTTACTGGATGAAATGCTCTTAGGTTATCATCATGAGTATACAGTACTGCCCAGAGGTAACATTATACTTGCAAGTAGTTGACACTCGTGTAGCCAATTTTCGACCAGTGATTTCTTTAGCATGTGTGTGTTAACCAACTCATCATGTGTAGCCACAACACACCAGCTCCCTCAGGTGACTGCTCCAGTAACCGCGTGCCTTTACACGTGATGCATTCCAGTCATGTGTCGAGTCGTGGCCTGGATTTGAGCACTCGTGAGGATTGTAATGTTACCTCTGGGCATAGTTTCTCTTGTTAGTTGCTGTATTCTTGTAGCAGCAATTAATCAGTGTCTCACTGTTAATTTTTACCATTTTTGCTTTTGTGGTGAAGTCTTAAAGCTTAACAGCTGTTAGAAGGCTATGAATGGCTTAAACACAAGCAACACGATAACCATTTTAGAGGTTTTTGTACATACAAAGGCATTGGGTGACAGTTTGAGTTGGTCATGTATGTATACTTCTTGAGTGATCAATTATTTTGGAGTGATACAGTTTAGTAATTCATTCAAAAGAAATATGGCTCATCCACATAAGAGGGGGAGGGAATAGCATTCGCCCCAAATGTCCTCATTGCTGGATCCACCTTTGCAGAAGACATAATTCTATATACCTCAAAGTACAGTACTTCTCCCCAACCTCCTACAACTTAGCCTGTTTGTGCCCCTCCATTTTATGTGTACTTATAGTGTTATGTAGCTAGACCTTGGCATCATGATTTGAAAATCTCTAGCTACAGGTTGTACAAGATTTCAAAATAATTGCAGACCATCATGGCCACGATCCTAGAGAGAAACTTTCACTTGGATAACTGAAAACCAGCTAGCTATTATATTGGTGGCATAGCTGCCATATGGACAAGGTAACCATGTACCAACTACCTCACTAAAAGTGTGCTGAATTTTACAGAAATGTAACACTGTTATCCCTATCACTTTATTGTAAGTTAACAGTTTAATAGCAATATATCAGTTAGCGAGCATATTAGGGCACACAATAATGAATTGTGCAGCCAAAGAAAACCAAAGTGTCCGGATGCTCTACAGACAAGTGTGTACTGAACAGGAACCAAGAAAATGTGCATTCTTACCTCGGTAACAGCTACACTAGAAGAGGTTGGTCACGAGTCATAGCCCTATGATGTATTACTACATGTGATTACACAACAAAATATGGCACTAGAAATTAGCATCATTATTATGAAGCCCTTTGTCACATTCACGAGAAGTATGCGCATAATGTAGCATTTGTTTAGCCACACAGAGTGTTGGACAGGTGATAGAAGGGCTCTGAGAACCATAAATTTATCAATAACATTTGCACATTAGAATACTATGAGCCGAACTTTTCTTTGATATCACAAGATGTTTGATGACGTGTGACTAACTTCCTCTACAGCTACACAGGAACAATCCATTTTTTCTGTGGAAACTCCCCTGAGGTAGGACATCTTCCATATAAATTTCAGCTACATTGGTTTAGCTGTCTTCAAGATATGCCTTCAAAGTTCATCTCAAGTTCTTCATAATTATTTTTTCTTCTACTAATTTTTCCTTTTGCAATACTTACAAAAATTACCACACTGTCTGTATACAACCTTTATTGGATTCTCTTCAAATTTGTAGAGTATAAAGAGCATATTACAGCACATTTATCTTCTAATTTGTGTACACTTTGGTAGAAGTAGTGCCAAGTTATGAGTGTTTTTCGAAATTTAGAAGTGAATTTTTTTGTCATGTCTACAGGGTAAACTACTTACAGAAATAAGTCAAAAATCAGTCTGCAGGTAGGTTTACCATTGTAACACATGTACAAAGCTTTTGTGATTTGAAAGTACTCAGAGTATAGCTAAAGAGGTATAAAGCAAAACTAAACATGAGATAGATTGAGGTACCTTGTACCCTAATAGAACGGTAACCATGAAAAGTAAAAAAAAAAAGAAGTGCAAAAACAAAAATGTGTCTGTCCAGGGTTTTCACCAGAGACCTCTGTCCAAACTCTATTTACCACTTAACCACTGCAGTCAGTTGCTCACCTCACTTAATTTTTTTCTACCTTATAAACAAAGCTGTATTTTACTACACCATGCAGAGTGGTAAAGTTTTATGATTCGTAAATCTATTCTAGAACATACTATAGTTCATTGTATTAAATGTCCACAGAAAAAAATGTACTACTACAAAAATATTATCAAATAGTCGGGCTACATAGCTACCTAACATACGTAGCAATCACGCAATCAAGTTACTCTAATACAGCAGTTGATGATAGTGCAATTTGTTGTCATGCCAACTGACTTTAGTTGCACATGTTGGTAACCTATCAAGGTGTAAACCTTCAATAATTTAATGAAAATTTGTTTAAATATCATTATAACACGAAAACCAACCATAAATGTAACAAGTGCATGCTTTTTGAGATAGCTATAAATAGATATAGCTATTGTATAAACGTATTTCAAAATAGTAATTAAAATGTACTCCTCCTGTTTACCTGTAGAAGAATAAAAAGATAGCCAAAAGCCAGCCTATGCAGTTTGGTGCTTGCATGCAAATACAATATGCATGAAATCTTATTTAAAACAATCAAGCTTCCAAAAATAGGCTAGTATATTGTGTTATCAAAGATGACAACCAAGACACTGACATAATTGCAGCTATTTCTTGGCCACCACATTTGATGTCATGCTAGCCCATTTGGAAGGGGCTGCACAGCTTGTCTGTTTTGGATTAGACACTTTTTATGTAGTTGAAAATCAAGATATTTAATGAAGCAGTCTATATAGAAAGAGGTCATGCATGCTTCTTCTGATAAATTTATTAAAACACATTCTCATTTTTTTCTCTAAATTTTCCAAATTTAAAACTCTTGGTAAACTATGCAAGAGTCAATAAAAGCTTTACCATACTAGCATTAAATGTTTGTGGTATAACACCTTCTTCCAGACCACTGTACTTGGTATCAAAATCATTCACTATTATATTAATTTTTTCAGGTTCATCATGTGATGGTGCTATTGTTTACTACAATGGTTGCTATGGAATTTGGACAAGGTTGTACTCAGATCACAACATGTGTCCCTGGTCAACCCATGATTAACTGTTCTGTTGTCACACATGACTCTAATTCAGATCCACCTATACAAATTACCTCCTATGTGTTGGAGAATATTCCTCCCAACTCTGTTATCTACTGTTTAAATGATAGTGCGTTCTTTGATACACCAGGAACTGTGACGTATGCAGCTTCATCTGATTTTACAATAAATGATGCAATAAATGCTGTTTTGTTAATAAGGTCTCCTAATAGAGAAGCTGATGATCAAATAACTGGGAGGGTAACGGCTTTTGATACACCTGATCAGAGTGAAGCTAATCTACAAGTTATCATTATAGATGTAAATGAGTTTCCCCCAGAATTTATAGCTCCAGATGTACTACAACATTCACTCAGGTTTACTGAAGGAGAGAGACCAACTAATTCTTTAGTTGGGAGAATTCAAACTTCAGATGTTGATATTGAAGATAGTGAAAGTACAGTTAGTTTCAGAATTAAAGGTAATGGTGGTGATGAGTTTAATGTCACCAGAATGACTGTTGGTCCTATCAGCTTTTCAAACCTGTTATACACTTATGATTCTCCGTTAGACAGAGAACGTATTGCATTCTATCAACTAACCATTGTGGCTGTTGATAGCATCTCTCCTGTAATGACAAGTAACCCTTCACTACAAGTCAATATCACAATTGACGACATCAATGACAATGCTCCACAGTTTATGGGTGATCATATGTTTTTTATTCCTGAGGGATTAGAAGAAGGTGTGTTTGTTGGTAATGTTTCTGCCAGTGATCCTGATGCTGGAGAAAATGCAACAATCACATATAGTATTGCCAGTTCTACTTTTGATAGGGAGTTCACTATTGATAGTACCAGTGGTATCTTACGTACTTCTTCATTCTACAAGGACCTTAGATTTGCTGACAATATGAGAAGATTGACAGTTGAAGTAATGGCTGAAGACAATGGAGTGGTCCCACTAAACAACAGATCTGTATTCACTGTTGTAGTTCAACGTCCAGTTAGATTCACAAACAACATATACATGTTTGAATTGGTAGAGAACAACAATCCTTTAGTGACAGTAGGTAATGTGAGTGCATCCTCTCCTGATCTTGTTAGTTTCTATTATCATATTGAATCACCTGGTAGTGACAAGTTTACAATTGATAGGAACACTGGAAAAATAACAGTCCAAGAAAGTTTAGACAGAGAAACTTCACCTATGGAGATGTTTATAATTGCAGCAGTGTATAGTAATCACTCTGATCTGTCATCTACTGCTATTGTACGGATTATAGTGATTGATGTAAATGACAACTCTCCATGATTTAGTTCATCAAATTACACATTTTCAGTTACTGTTGGACAAAGGGTTGCTGGCACAGTGTTTGCCAATGACAGTGACTCTGGTGTTAATTCCAACATTACATTTTCCACTCCAACAACTGGTACTCCACTAAGTGTTCGTAATATTGGTAACAATGAGGCAGAAATTGTCATTGAAGAAGATGAGACTGGACAATTTGGAATTGCAGTTATTGCAACTGATGGTGGTGGAAAGATAGCTTCAACTTCAGTAGAAGTGAGAATTAACCCAGCATCATCAAGTAGTGACTCTACTATAAATACACCAGTTGTTGTAGTTGCTGTTATTGTCTGTGTTGTATTTCTTATTACTACAGTAATTCTGTTAGTTGTGACCGCCTATTATTGTACTGGCAAATGTAACAAAGCACATTTTCAATTTGTTTAGATTTCCAAGTTGTATAGCTGTTTGTTTGGTATAGTTGTATGTTGTGTGTAATTTTTGTGGGGAAGCACCCTGTACAGGCTTATGCCTTTTGTGTGACCCCTGTCATTGACAAAAATTAAGTGTATACTGTACCTCAGTCCTTGTGTGTGTATGTGTGTACCACTATACAGTTAAATGTATATCGTTGATGTCCTGATATAGCCATCAACCAATTTGTAAGGTCTGTAATTCTCATACTAGTACAAGCATATGTACACACTGAATAATGGGACATTGAAATATACAGGATCAACATATGTACATTTTGTTTGTTCATGCATGCTCATACAATATAATTATGATCACCGTTCATGTAATTTATACATCAACTTTTGAATGGCTAATGAGTGAGCAAATTATAGATGCTTTCATTGGTAAATCAGCTGCCACCTCTGTAAGGATTAGACTGCAGTGCATGGAACATGACAAGTTACTAGAGTTCAATTCTCTGAAGCTATACATAACAAAGATGGATCCTGTACATACCATAATTATGCTGTTGCACTTTCTTCATATAATTTTGTAGCCAATCAGCATGAGTTATAGATGTTGTTCATACATGTTTGCATGATGTAAACACCCATTAGTCTGGTAGAATAAATGTCTTTTTTGGCTGAACCTTGCAATATGGTCTATAGTTTATTTTATGCCACAAAATATTTCTCCATACTATGGACTACTCAAAACCACCTGCTGGACCTCCGTCAGCATTAGGCAATTTCGGATATTAACTCAGGAAATTCTAGTATTTTGGTCATTCCATGCTAAATTATCAAAGAAATTAAAGTGTTAACCCACTTTTTTCAAATTTCATCAAAATTGGCACAAAGACAGTGGCAACATGAGTCAAAGTTATACACCAAGTTTCATTTGCTTTCTTTGATCACATTCCGTGTTATGCCCGTTTGCTTTACTGGTATTTTACTGCATTTATGATTGTGCAATACTTCTAATATTCAACTATACAATGAAACCTGTCCAACTGGATCACTGTAAAATAAGGTCACCTGATTTAAACTGACCATTGTAACAGTTTCCTAATTGTGTCGTTTGTGTACACAGTGACTTTAACATGTTTAATGCAACTTAATAAGGCAGGCCTAGCAGAGGTGACTGGAATAAACAAATTCACTATTACTTTTATGCTGAGTGATTAAGTTAAATTAATGTAATCTCATTAATGAAATGGTTTTAGATATAAGTAAATTGTTTATGTTCTGTTTTCAACATCAGCTTGGCTTTCTGCCTTGAATAGAACACATTTAAAGTAGTAAATGATGGGATCCATGCCAAAATAGCCAAGCTGCAGAATCCATGCCAAAATAGCCAAGCTGCAGACAGAATAACCAAACTGTGAGTAAATCACCAAGAAATTGCTCCAATAATTAAAATTTCAGCTAGACTAATACTTTTTACTTTTAGTTTATAGGTAACTCTGAATGATACAGTTGTAGTACCACTACACCCTTTGCATAGCTCAACTGTTATGGATTTGTTGTAACTAAGCACTGTCCCTGTCTACCACTGCATTTCATAGAACACTGGCTGTATTATGTAGGTACATGTGCACATTCAGTATGCACTATTATGAATTATTTGTAAAACCAAATTTGTACCACATATGTGTGCCACACAAATACATATGGCAGGCTTAACTTATTTCAAATCTAAATTATGTTACGAATCATTAAAGTGGTAAAATTTGGTGTGTGTAAGACCTTTCTTGCAAATTTGGTCACAAAATGGCTGATACATTGAGCACTTTTATATCATTGAAAGTTCTCTCTTGCATGCCAAATTGTAAGGTTACTCATGCAAGAGGAGCAGCATGCAAGTGTAGAATAGCATACCTTACAGAATTTGATTTGATGGCCATTTCTGTGAAAATAACAAAAGGTACAGACAGAAGTGATTGCATGAGCAGAAGTGAGTGAGAACAGACATAACTTCAGTACAAAGGGCATGTCATGATCTACTTACTGTACATAAAAAATATCGATTAAGAGGTAGCACACAACCATACATACATGTCTGTGTATCCTATATAAAATATAGCTATAGAGGCTCTCACAACACTATATATTCTGGGCACCTTAAGACTCCACTATACTGTTCTTATTGCAAAGTTGTCTTGATCTCAGAGGCTTCAGAATAGTATTGTGAGAGCGTCTAGCTATACTCTAGCTATATAAATATAGCTAGACACTCTCACAATACTATTCCGAGATCCCACTGTACTGTTTTATATTGGAAAGTTCTCCTGATCTCGGAGGCTTAATTGTATGTGTGTGTTTATACAAATGGGACCTTAGGTTATCACGGTGTCCACATTTCAGGGTATATAGGGGTACAAGATGCAGCTACTGTACTGTATGGATACCACATATGATGCCCCAAATAAGGCATAACTTCCATTATTCCTTAAAATAAGTTAAGTGAGCTAGATGATAGTGGAACAGGTGTAACGAATCTAAACACCAGGCAGTAAATAAGCATAGATGAAGAACACACACTGTATAGTGAGTGCTTTGTGACATACTCTGCAAGTATATAGCAAGTACTAGTTATTAAGCTTACATTTGATGATCTACATACATGTATATTAACTTCTTTATGTATAAAACTCAAATTCTATCTTTAGCACCAATGTTATGGAACATTTTGCAATACTGCACCTGATAAATTGTTTGCACTTCATGGACTTGTAGAAAGGGTGTATTAACTGAGCTTTTCCACACCAGTAAAACCAAAACAAGGCAAATCATTATCACCGAGACACTTGATTCTATCATAATGATGTAGAAGCATTCAACAGGAAAAGGCCAGAATCAAATTTCCTACCAGAAAACTGTGTTTGTTCTCTCAAGTCTAAAAGTAATGATGACCATTATAGTATAGCTTAATCTGAAACAAACTTTTTTTTTTAATAAGCAAACTAAAAAAAGTCAAAAGAGCAAATGTGACCGGGCCTGTGAATATAGGGCATGTGAGCACGTAATAATTTTCAAACTTTAATCGCCCATAACATTATGAACCAATGTGCTATAGCTTTGAAAATTTAAGCAGGTATTAGGCAATTGATTAGCTTTATAAAGCAATTAAGTAGCAGAATACAAATATTTTACTCCAATACTGAGATACATCCTGTTGTGTGACAGTGTAGTTTGTGCCTACAGGGCCTATGACAGTTATTGAGACATACGTAACTATGGTATGCATAATGATGCCTTCAGGAGTTTATGGGACTATTTAATTATTCAGTTTTTTTTCTGACATTAATTGTAATACCTCAGATTTGTTAAATGGTCAGGTTGTCAAACAATTTTGAGTAAAACTGAAACCCACAGAAGCTATTTTGTGAAATTTGTATGGTTGCTATGCAGTTAATTAAACTTTGGTTGCTATGGCGAAATGCCCAAGGCTGACACCTGTCTAGCAGGTGGAATCATAGATACTAGACTTATAATAGGGATTGGCAACGCACTATAAAATTATTGTTTTCGTAAATCAATGCGCGTTTCGCTGTTTCGCTGGTGAAGTAGAAAATGGTGGAGCCTGTGGGTGGCTGGCTCTCGAGCAGGCGTGCAGTGCACGTATTCTTCGTGCGTTAAAGCTGAAGTTATGGCTATATGAAGTACATTGGATGGGTAAGTTTCTTATTTGTGTGTTTTAGCGCGCTGTCATTTTGTTGTTTACTGTGGAGTTCAACGCTATTTACCGTTGTGTAGTTTTTTTGAAGTGACACAACGTTCCTAAACGATGTTAACATTTCCCATGCTCGAATTTTGACCTTGGAAGTGTTAATGGATCAAAATTTCTAACAATAGGGGCGTTGTTCGAGGGGGAATGCTTATTTACAGGGCATTTCAGAGCGATATTTGTACAAGTTTGTGTAGTTTTACTGAGCTTCGTGAAGTACTGGCTGAAGAATTTCCATGGTTCAGTACAAATGTTTACTTTGGAGAATGTGACTCCATATCTAGTTTACAAATCCTTCCTGTTACTTTCGTGTAGGCAGAGTTTAAAATGAGCAACAGAAAATTTCACATGTATAGTCTTGGCATCAAAACTATGACGAAAGGAGAGAAATTACAAGAAATTCGAAGTTGGAAGACCACCTAAGAACCAGAGGGAAGAATATTACAGATAATGATCTAGTGTGTGCTCTTTAGCAAAGGTCTCAAACTGGGTTTTTGGAATTACGTTGATGCTATTGCTGAAAGCTTTGCTTTAATGTGTGTGTGTGTGGCTGCTATACTGTTACCAAAAGCTTTGCTTGTGTGTGTGTGTGTGTGTGTGTGTGTGTGTGTGTGTGTGTGTGTGTGTGTGTGTGTGTGTGTGTGTGTGTGTGTGTGTGTGTGTGTGTGTGTGTGTGTGTGTGTGTGTGTGTGTGTGTGTGTGTGTGTGTGTGTGTGTGTGTGTGTGTGTGTGTGTGTGTGTGTGTGTGTGTGTGTGTGTGTGACTTTGTAGTACAAAAGTGTGTTTGTGTGTGTGTGCTGCATTACCAACACATAGGGGTGCAATGAATGACATGTTTTTCGAACTTGTTTCAAACAAATTATTCTCTTCACGAATATAATTATGTACATAATAATATGACTTTTACCAACTACCTCAGTAAACAATTTAATGAAATTGCATATTGCACAAAGGTATGTATCTAATTTCTTTTGTTATTAGTCTTACATGCCAGACATTTTGTTTGGGGACTGCAAGTAAATCACCTGGTCACTGTTCTCCATATTCCATGACCACAGCTGGAGTGTTGACAGGGCTAACTCTACACATTGTATACCTGTAAATCAGGAAAAATTTGACTCTACATATTTTCGTCTATTAAAATTTCGACGCTATATATTTTCGTCGCTTGCATGATCAACGAATTTTTTTGACGGAATAACTAGGTATACGTTAATATGTGTATGAGCAAATTGTCCATATAATAGTTTAAAATAATTCGTCATTTTAATTTTCCTCGATACAGCCAGCGACGAAAATATTTTGACGACAAATTTTTCCTGATTTACAGTAGTTCACCTTCTTTGCACAGCAAATGATTGAATGTAGATTACAGCCTCTTTTTTTTTGCTGAACTTTGAAAGTACTGTGGGCTTAGTTCTTGACTTCCCCAATACACAGTTGAATTACGCATATGTAAATTTATCACTTTTAGTGCAAAAAAATATGATGACATTGTATTGGGAAAACAACAGTGACTAGGAGTCTTTCTTGCTGCCCACATAAAATGTCTGGCAGGAGAAATTACTCTGGTGTAATGATTCACAGGGTTCTGCCCACACTGGTTGGCAGTGGTTCAAAGCGACCAGTACCCTCTTAAATCCGACCAGTACAATTCTTACACACATCACTGATACACATGCAATATACCCTAATATATCAGTTCATGTTAACTTTAGGACTCAGGAATTTCTGGGCAGAACCCTGAATTATGATTTATTTGTGGTATGTTTATGTAGTAGTCTTAATTTGATTTTTGATTGATTGTAATGCTAGGTAAGCTGTTAACATCTGAGTGAGCAGTTGCAGAACCAACAGACCTGCTAGCAGACTAGATTGAGTCTGAAGTATAACACAAGACAAGCTGCAACAGGCCCATGCAAGAGTAGAGCAAGAACCAACCTCCTAGTCGGATTTGCAATGTTTACATCAAGTAGTTTCAAATGACATTTAAATAATAGCCTGGCAAGGTGTTATTTGTAACTGAGTTGTGTGGCACATGAATCAATGTTGTATAGGGTGTATAAACTGTGCTATGTTTGATCCTGTGTGACAGTACTGCCTCATGGATACGGGATGTCCCTCATTGTTGAGACTAAGGATGATGCTTCACTGACTTCACATTCAGTTTACAATCTGGTGTACATAATACAGTAGGTCTTACTCCTACTCAAGTCCAGGAGCTGTAAAAGGAGGGGCACACCCAGTCCGCTACAGTATCTCATTTGAACTTGATAATGGTCTAAGCTGATGGAGTGTAATCATCAATGCCGACTTCAAAAGTTCAGATATACTCTAATAAAGCAGTCAATAACTCTAATAGAACAGTCAGTGCGGCCTTGAAGTAAGGTTCTGTACAGGTAAGCCAGAGAGAGATGTGAGATTGTCCTATAGTTAAATTCGTGCTTTAGCAGATTAGCTACAGCTTCTCGGCATACTTTTGTCCAGATACAATGTGGGAGAGGGAAAATTCTTCCGTCCCTGATCCGCCATTAGAAAGATGGGAAGAAAGTTATTAAAGCTGCTTAACTCTCATCTATTAGTCTAGTCTTTTCACTGTCGCAATGCGAGAGATAAATGCGCAACTGAGCCTTCACTGCACAAAGACGCAAGGCAGGTCACAGTTTCACTTCCTTACTGAAATTCCATTACGCATGCTAGCAAGAATCCTTAACGGAGCTACGTACTTTTACAGATTAAATCTTCGTGGAAACACGTGAAACATTCTCAGAAGTATACGAGGTATGGGGTAGTATAGGTCAGCTGGTAGTGACTTAAAATTTCCTAACAGTATTACGGGAAAGCGAAACGCGGATTATTTCCGTTTACGCCTCCGTTGCCAATCCCTATTATAAGTCTAGTATCTATGGTGGAATATTGTTTGAGGTATACAGGACAATCCAAAAGTGCATTAAAATAATTTATACTATAGACCATTTTGCAAACTTCACCCTGCTGTCTGCCAGACTACATGCCATTTGTTTCTGTACTGAATTACAATGCCTTGATGTGTCCAATTTATACAAAATATCGTCACACTGTGTATGTTTATGTGCTGCATCTACATTTCTGTGTATAATTACAGAAATATAGATATCACAGAGGTGGAAGATGATTTACCAATGGAAGCATCTTTAATTTTGTTTACCCATTAGCCATTCTAAAGTTGATGTATAAAGTACATGAACAGTGATCATATAGTGTATAAGCCATGAACAAACAAAATGTACATATTTGAACTACTGTTGATGATGTGTATTCCAATGTCCCATTATTCAGTGTTATATGCTTGTACTAGTATGAGACAGCGTTGAAACCGGGTCGGGTCATCCGGGTCACATTTTCTCCGGGTCTGACCCGGTTTCCAATTTATCCGGATCTGACCCGGATTGGATCACGTGAGAAACGAAATTGTTCGTTTGACCATAGATACTAGCATAGATAATAGAGTAAAGGGATAGGAAACGCAAGCAATTTCCGGTTTGATTTCCGTTACGCGTGACTTGAAAGGACAAGACAGTTTTGTGAGAATTAGTGTTCTAAGCAGCGTAAATAGTAATCCAACAGACTACAGTAAGTATTTAGGCCTATGTGAGAGATTTTGGCGAGAGAATTCAGACCGTAGATTTTGTAACAAAGCGTATCGCATTAACCGTGATTGTTACACGCTGTCACACTTTCGCTCATCGTACCTACATGCCTCGTCCATACCGCTTCTTTTATAGCCGGTTCCACTTTCGAATCTTGTGGTAAGCTAGGCGTGTCACCAACACAGTCTTTTAGCGTTGCGTTGTACTGCAAGGTGGTTAAAACTTTTGGTTAAAAATGGAAGATACTTAGTCGTTTCTTCAAGCAACAGTTCCTGTTTTGCTCCGATATTTCCTCTGGTTCCCTCTGTTAAATGGTAAGAAATAGGTTTATCACAGTTAAAAGGATAGAATATATTTACGAAGAAAGTAAAGTGGTTTAAAGTAATTTTTGGGCCGTTTTTTTCACTTTCAATCTCCTTTAATTTTGCGTATAACTTCCTTGAGGGTCGGTACCATCCTATTTCCCTCGATTACTTACTTGAGTTCACTGTAGCGAAGTTTCACAGTCGTTGGTTACAAAATTCTGTCGTTACAACAATTTGTTTATCTTTGATACAAGCGCAGCAAGCGTAACGAGTATGTTCGTGACGTACTACACGGAATTCCAATAGAAATGTACGTATTTTGTGACGTCACGTTATTGCGTTTCCTATCCCTTTACTCTATTATCTATGATACTAGACAGTCTAGTATCTATGGTTTGACGACGTGAAACTTATAAACGCTATCGCGTAGCTCTTTCGTGAGCCACGCCCACTTATCGCATTACCAACATACGCTCAGCCACGCTCATTTGTTTCGTAAGTGTAGTATGTAGCACGAAATCGAGGGTATCTATGGTGAGGGGTAGCTATTGTCAGTAGGTGAAGACCCCCCTTTTTTTTTCTTTGGTCTTCAACCTACAGCTAGGCTGAAGTTACAATATTTACTCAACACGAATCGAACGCTCAAAATGTAGACTTGTTCGCTCGCTCGAGACTAGCCGAAACACGTCTCGGCTTTAATTAATCCGGGTCACATCCAGACCGGATTGCTATCCGGGTCAGTGGGTCATCCGGGTCAGCAGTACTGAGTGACCAGTGACCCGGTTTCAACGTTGGTATGAGAATTACAGACCTTACAAATTGGTTGATAATTACATGTAAAGTTGTTAATGTACTAATGTGCATTTCTGTGTAATTTGGATATAGTTCAATACATGTACAAATTATAAACATGGGAATATTAGTAGCGATTCCGGAATTCCGTAAACTTTGCATAAAATTTTCTCCGTGAATCTTCCATTGGAGAGTTGGCACAATCAATTCGCTGCCGTACGAGTGATTGATCAAACAATTGGATCATTTCTAGGGTTTCTGGGGGCAAAGAATACGATGGTGCAGCTGCTACAAATATGTTTGTGTGTAGTTTTATGCCAATTATAAGATTATTTTGCAATATAGCCACCACAATGTAATGTTCTCTTTACAAGAAACGACCTAGCACATGTTAGCTAGTTACACCAAGGTGAGCATTTTTGTACATGTAATTTTCAATATTACTATGCTAAAAGTTAGCAAATTTGCACCACAAATAGCTCATCTCTTTGATGCACCATTTTGGTAGCTGTCAAGGAGCTGTACATTAAGAGAAAAAATAATCATATAAGCAACTATAAATCACCAGTACAACTCCTTGCTTTACATGCACATGGTATTATTGAGTGGAGGTGACTGCTACAGAGTGGTTGCACTTCACCATGTGTATGCTGCTTTGCCATCCGCAAGATCCTAAATGTATGCAACTATTTAGTGGCTTTCTATGGAGGTGACCTTTATTCAGAGGGTCTTACAAGTAAGGTTACACTGTGGTCCATGTATTAAGGTATTGATAACAGAAAACAGAAGTTCAAAATGTTATTGCAAAGCGCAGACATTCAATTGTGCCATTTTTGGGACTATTTTCAATGGAAAGATACGGAGAAAATTTTGCCTATTTTCCAGGACAAAATTGCTTATAACTCCACCATCCTATGACGGATTTTTAAAAACTAAGCGTTTATGAGATCCTTAAGGAGTACTGCACAAGGCTATGCTAAATAAAAACTATTTCCATTAATTTTAAAATTCTCCCGGAATCGCTAATATTAGTGTATTCTTCTTTTCCAAGAATAATTTTTATGTGTGTAGTTTGACAGCAAATAATAGTGAAGCTACGTACATAGTCATCACTTTACATTATGATCACATTACACTTCCTAATATGTTTACATAACTTCCTCCTATCACCATGTACCCCCTGATGAGTTCATACGCCAAACCATTATGAAACTACATACTCCAATCTCAAAATTAATGGAGGTACTGAAAATTACCAACATAATTATTCATTTGGCTATCTATGTGGTACTACATGCACTTGCATACAAGCAGTACCATGTATTCCACAATTTTAATTGACATAACTGCAGCCATTTCTTGGCCGTCACATTTGATATCACATCTTTTTCATACTAGCATATTTTTGGAAGGCCACACCCTTTTTACAGCTTGGCTGTTTTGGATTATATATGCTATACAGCTAGTTATAACACATGCCACAGTTAATACTTACACAGTACATACATTCCATGCCACACTTTAGTTCATAATGACCTATTACATGTAATAGGTCATTATGAACTTTTCTCCATTCATGCATGCTCTATTGTCTTGTAGACTGTACAGTCTACAAGACAATAGAGCATGCATGAATGGAGAAAAATTGATTTCTTTTATTACATGATCATGATATATACGTATATTATGCTATGTAGTACAGGGGACTATTAAATCTAGCTTATGCTTCAGCTGAACTCTCTACCAGGTGACTAGTTTGTTGAACTCTCTACAGGGTGACTTGTTTGTAGCTGAACTCACTCTCTTTTGTTTGTAGCTGAACTCTCTACAGGTGAAATATACAGTTGTTACCAGCAGAAATGCACCATCATCATAATCATGGTGGCTGTATATCATGTGTATTACAATTCTGCAAAGCAGAAGCTAAAATTAAATGTTACTTTGTTAGAAGGGATAAATGGCTGCTGCTGCTGATGATGATGATGAGCCACCTATACATGTAATATATTGTATAGCTCAGTTACTATATGTAAGCTATAACTCTTCCAACAACGGTGACTGTGTAGGAATTGTCTGAGTGATAGGCTAATAATGGCATCTGAAAGGACAACAATAGTGTTCACCATAAGTAGATAGATGGTGTTTTATACAAGCAAAAGTAGCCATCATGTATAACTAGCTCATATAGTATGGTGGTGTGCAATGAGCAGATGGAATAACAGTAATATAATTATAGCCAAAAGTCAGCCACTGGGTGAAAAAAAGTTGTGAAATCAAAGATGGCAGCCAAGAATGACTGCAATGGTATTACCTTAATGCTAACCATTGCAACCATTTCTTGGCCACCACTTTTGATTTCACAACTTTTTTCACACAGACTTTTTAAAGGTTACACCCTTGTTTACGGCTTGGGTGTTTTGCATGGATCAGAAGAACCAGAGGATATTAATAGTAATTTATTAGCTATTGAGTTATTTCTCTGATCATGAGGCAATAACAAGTAGTTGCATATGGAAGCAGTGACAAGTTTTGCAACTATATAATGTTGTTAAATTAAGTATATGATCCACTCAGATGACAAGCCAACACCAATGATGGAACCAGCTAAGCATTTAGGATACATGCTCCTCCTTCACAATCAAGTTATGGCTATATCTCCTAAATTTTACTGGAAGCTTGTGTATACTAGTTTTATTAGGAGGGGGCAAAAAGCCATGCATGCAGCCTTCTCCACTTTAACCAGATAACTACAAACTGAATTTCATACTCTAATTGAGCAGAAAGTCACACACGTAATCTCACTATCAATGGAAATTGTCAGACTAAAATCAAAATAACAGATGTAGAAAGTCACACAGTGTTGCTGGTGGCTGTACAGTTGGATCACGTATGGAAAAATGTGACACATGTGTAAATGATAAGTGTGTGAAATTTGTAGTGGATGAAAAACCATATTGTGACTGTGAAGTTGTTAGAGTCAGTTGTTTACTTGGTTAGTAAATAACACAATGAAGTGAATGGGGAAAGACTATGCCAATAAAGCAAGGTATGTAAAGGAAAAGTATTTAAAACCAAATCTTTTATGCAGTAGCAAGTTCAATCTTGTGAATCTGATTTGCTTTACTATGGTCATTGTAAAGGTCACCTGAAAAGCATGCAACATTTTTTTATAAAAAGTGACTTGTGTATAATGCAACCCACTGTGCTACTTCTAATATTCCCACAAAAAATTAACCACCTGTAGGGAAGTCAAATCAATCTCCAAATCCTGTGCTTTCAAAATTACATAACAAATTTATGATGGATATTGTGTAGTGAATGTTATTATGCAATTCTATTATATTATTCCACACTGCGATAATTTTGTTTCTCGTAGCTTCATCTACCTTATTCAGCTTTGCAGGAAATAATCAAAAAGCTGATTTCATTATTGAATCAAAGGAGGATTTTTATTTAGCCTTACAGCAGAGAAGACAGACAAGACAAGGAGTAGAACAAGTGACATTCAAGCATTCAAGTTTCGTTCTACCACACCAGAAGCTGTTGTATTAAGCAGAGCTGAAGATGGCAGTGGCAACCTGGCAGTGTTCTGGGTAAGTTGAATATGTAATACAAATCTCTGGTACTAACTGCTAGTATATAGTTACCTAAAGTATTGTCTTTGTACATGCATAGTTTGACAACTCCACTGTTCATTGCTATGACTACCAGAATGGCTCACTGTGTAATAGAGTGACAGTGGAGGGTCACTTTAATGGTGGATTACTTTTACTTTAATAATTTTCCATGCGTTACCAAGCAATTTTCATGCCTACATTTCTCTATGGCCCCTTCTCCAAAGCACACCATTTTTGCATTATAGCTGTCTGCCAGGTGGGTATAGGCCACACACTGCAAAATTCGCTCTTGCCATTCATGATATATGAGCACATGGTGTGATGTACCAACTTTCTTGGCCATATGACACACCTACTGTGTGTCTTGAGGATTAATCTAAAACACTTGGATGTTCATAATAAGTATTGTCAGTTATTTAAAATTTTGAGGTGATATCAGTTATTCTTAAATAAATAATTAAGTACCAGGTACAACTAAAGACATCACTAATGATTTTTTGAATCCTCTAAGACACAAATTATTTCAAATGTCTAAGGTACTAACATTTTGACTGTAAATTAGTTCTATACGTATATAGTGTGATACTGTGTGTTATAATAGAGTAGTTCACTGGATGGGCTGTTTCTCATTCAACAAGATCTGGAGCTGATCAGAGGAAAGGAGAACATCATCCTAACACCTAATGCAGTTGAGTTTAAGAGATTAGTGGAGGCTGCAAATAAGCTGAAGCCAGTGAGCAATAGAAATTTAGAACATCTTTAGTTAATGCTAGTTTGATTTTGAAGGTTGAAGAAGCAATTTCTGAACAGCTTACTTTTCCTCAACAGACCGAGCATTTGGTGGACATATAACGGTAGTATGCAAGGGACGTGTATTATAGGCAATGGTCGTAAAGGTAAACAGTGATCATTATTTAGAGTAATGCTTCTCCACTGTGGACTTATAGTAATGGAGTGCTCTACAGAAGGGTCCCCTCAGAGAATCTATGGTTAGGGAGTTATTCTATCAGGCTCAATGGGACTTTTCTTTGTTTTGGACAACAAAGGCAGAGAAAGAGTAAGCACTAATGGTTTTATCTTATCAGTGTAATTTTAGCTTGGTTCCACGTACAGACGTACCATTCTCTACCAATTTCTGCTCTAATGCTGGCAGCCTATGCGTCATGTCATATGCTAAAATTGTGTAATGCTTTAGCCGTCAGCAGGCACAGAAGATCCATGCTAGCTTCTGATATGCTATCAGTCCTTCCTGAAGTCTTCTCAAGTACTTATGACACACCACACAATGATAAATCTTAGCACATTTCTTATTATACTATTACAGGGTGTAAATAGCAAGTATGCATGCGTTATTCATGTACAGTTTCATGCTAGACTCGAAGAGCACCACCAATTCCCAGAGCTGTTTTGTATGATCCAAATGTAGCCTTCTGGCCTGGAATATGTTACACATTTGTTAAGTTGTGTTGTGTTTAGATACACTGTTTTTACCATGTTTTGCTGTTTTGTATTTTTTTTTCTTTGTATACCAGTAGACGAATGCTCTTTTTGCTCTCTGAGAGCTTGCTGAAGGTAGTCAAACTTGCTTGTTGTAACCCCTTGAGTCAGCTGGGACATATGATTAACTATATTATTAACCCAGTGTTAGGCATTCCAGTATTCGAGATTTTTTAATTAAAAAATTCTCCCAATAGAATCCAGGTACAAAATAATAACTCGGGTTTAACTTGGGATTGCTCTGTTGTCCGAGCTCCAATGAGGATGAAAATCGCTGTGGGGTTTGTCCACACGCTGATCATCATGAAAATCTTATGTGTGTGCATTACATATAAGTAAGTTTTGTGTTGTTTTGTAATCTTTCAAGCCTTGTAATGTATGTAGAATATTTTAAAACTAAGAAACGTATACTATCGGGTGGAAGGTAGTCACTGGTGCTTACTTTAAAGTGCGTAGTTACTTCACTCGGGTTAGTGATTTTTAGCTACAAAACAATTTTCTGATGGCTGTGTCATCAGCTCAAAAGTATAAAACACTTCAAACAATGCAGTAATTGAAACCACAACTCCACCTTAGGTATTGTTGCATCATTGTGGCACCTCCACTTTAGTTGTTTACCTTTGTAAGTTGTTAACTTGATGTTTTTACTTACTTGAGATAGCCACTTGCCTATGGGTATACACCATTGTATTGAGAAGTGTACAGCAGGTGAAACATAATTGCTCACCGCAAAGCATACAAAGATCCGGCACTGAGATCCAATAAGACATGAAGTTACTCTCATTACATGTACAAACTTGCAGCTGCAGTTTCAAGATAGTTCAGATTGCTAGATGGCTTCCTGATTCAATTGTGCCATTTTTCCCTTTAAAATGTATGGGGAATCCTGGAGAGAAAATGTGCCCTTTTCAGTTTTAAAGCACTGTGCATGCCAAAGTAGCTAACTCCAACCCAACAAACTATATATTTCTGAGATCGGCAATCACTACTCTATCTATTGAGCATATAAAAAGCCCATTTTCCCAAAATTTAAAAATCGGTCTGGAATTCCTACCAGTGTGAAGTTCATTGCGTACTGAGAAAGTGACTAAATTTTCATCTCCAACAGGAGCCAGCTATAGGGTGCCATGTCTGGTTAAGCCAGTTGACTCCAGTCTTCGAACTGTCACCACTTCTGGCCAAGAAAATCGGCACGAGTAAAGTGTGACTAATGCACCTATCAATGTATTGCCTCACTACCCCTCCCCTCGGGCATATATGGGGCTATAGTGGGGATTTGACACAGCCGAATGTCAAATGCCCCATAGTAGGGCCGCCCGCAAACCTATCGTGTCAAATCCCCACCGTTGGCCCCAGTTGCAACGCGGGATTGACTCGGGATTTGACATAGCGAAGGAAGTTACAACAAAAAATATTTGGGAACTTACTGAACGATCGTCAAATGCCCCATAGTGGGGCAGCAGTTTCGTGTCAATTCCCCCTGTAAAGCCCCACTTACGCCCGAGGGGGGTGGTGGGGCAATACATTGATAGGTGCATAATATTTTTGCCAACTGACCGTGAGGTGCGTAGAAACAGCCGGGCAGTCTATTCGGTCGGCAGTTTATTATTATTATTATTATTATTAGCAGTTGCGTCAACTTACAGTGTAGCTACGCCTGTATAAATTGTAGCGGTATCACCGGTATGTGCAAGTTTGGGACGATTCATACGGGCTTACTTTAGCGCGTTATTTGGTGCAGTGATCCGTATTTGTAAACAGCACAGGTTCATGTTTCAGCTATCGGCTAAAGCCTAAGGCCGCTCCAATTGGTAATCATGTTTCTGGTCCTTAGCGCGGGCGGGCGAGAGAGAAAAACATCAGTTTTATTGATGAAAACACAGTAACAGTATAATTATATCCTCGGACACTGCATGCTACCACAAATAGGGCAATATAAGCTCCACAAGTGGGCATGGCAAGGGTAACAATAAAACAAAAACAGCATTACATATACACTCAATTTAAAAGACAAATTAATTATATTATACAAATACAACGTTCAAGTCTCCGACACCATTCTTGACAGTCCTTCACCATAAATATCCTCCTAGAGGAAGAGATTGCGGATATTGCTGCCACTGAGTCAATTAAGATCCTTTTGCTTCTAGATTTAGTCATCGTAAACTCATTTTGAATGAAATTCACACAGTTTGTAAAAGATGACAATGAAATTGGTAGATAGTGGCCTAGTACACTCATCTCAATTGTATCGTAATAGCTATAGCAATCCCAAGTCGATTTAATTCAGCCAAAAGTAGATGATAATCGTCCTTCCCAAGCTTATGGTCTCTTGCAGATTCGAGATGATGGACAGAGTCCAAAGAACAGGTAAGCTCTAGTAAGGCCACTGAATTACTTCTCTGATTGTGAATCACAATATCAGGGCGGTATGGAGTAATAAGAAGAGAAGGCGGGATTGTTGCCTGGGGAGAGTCGCTTGCCCGCAATCCAGGTAAGTCAGCATATAGATCCTACACTGATCAGCCTAAACTTTAGAAAGTTCAGTGATCAAATTGCCCAAAACTTGGTTGTGCCTATATGTGTAGCGGCCCTGTGTCAAAGCACTGGGACAGCCACCCAAAACATGGGCAGTGGTAGGCTGGGTACTGCCACACAATGTACATTTTGTACCACATTGGATGTTCCACCTTCGTAAATTAACTGCTGTGGGGAGAGTATCAGAGGCAGCATGAAGAATGAAAGAAAAATGGCCTGGGTTGCATCCAAGTAAGAGTCTGTTTGCTTAATTCACTTACCATTCGGGACCAAGCCAGAATTCATTCAATTTCTGCTGACCCCTGTACCAGTTCATGGCTTCGG
The DNA here is from genome assembly GCF_963678975.1 of Dysidea avara. Taxonomy (NCBI): domain Eukaryota; kingdom Metazoa; phylum Porifera; class Demospongiae; order Dictyoceratida; family Dysideidae; genus Dysidea; species Dysidea avara. The sequence goes on along the minus strand of NC_089282.1, from coordinate 18,112,752 downwards.
GCCATTCCTTGTGATTCTTTAGGCCTATCCATGTCCTCACAGGAGTTTGTATGTTCTCTTCGATACTGCCTTGGTGTCCCTCTCTTTTCTGCCACTTCTCCAGTTCGCTGCCCATGTGGTAGTGTTGTTGATCAATTCGGTGATCATCTGCTGGGCTGTGGACATGGACCCATGCGTATACGTAGGCACGATGCTTTATGTGATGTGATATATCATGCTTTACTTCAGGACACTGAACACTGGTTGCCGTAAAGAGCAACGGTGTGCTGGTTCCCGATTGGATCGCCTGGGTGATGTTTTTCACCCTGACTTTGTGCATGGGAAGCCTGCGTACTTCGATGTTACTGTGCGTTGTCCATTACAAGAATCTCTGTTGGGTCGGTCTGCAGTTCAGCAGGTGTGGCTGCTGCTAAGGGAGAAGAAGATAAGGATGCTCACCATGATGAGCTTGTACAGGTTGCTGGAGGTGTCTTTGTCCCCCTGGTGGTTGAGTCCTTGGGTTTGTGGTCTGCTGCTAGTCGTCCTGTCTTGCAGGATATTGATTTGAGGACAACCACCATGCAGGAGTGGCATTTCTCGTGGCCTAGCATACCGCCATCTGCTAGAGCAACTCTCTGTTTGTCTGTGATGCCACAATGCCCGGACATTTTTACATCTATTTAGCCTGTTGCCTGGCAGTCCTTTGTGGGAGTTGAACTCTGTTTCATGCTCCCACTCCCTGCAGTTTGGTCAGTAGTCTGCAGGGCTTTCTTCTTAAGGCCCCTGTCCGGGGGTTTTGCTGTGTGTATGCTGGCGGTCCATGCGGTGTTTTTGTAGGTCTGTGTATAGGCTCTGTAGGTTTAGCTGCTTTTTCTTTTTTCTGCTTTTTGTCATTTATAAATTAAATTAGGTTTAACTTCTAGCTAGATATCGGGGAGGATGGGAGTGCCATTAGGGCCGGAATAAAAAAAATATATAATTAAAAAAAAAAAAAAGTAAGAGTCTATTCCAGGTTCCACAACGATATTCAAGAGACATAGAGTCTTTCAGTTTACACTGGACAGAGAATGTGCCCAGATGCTCATCATAGCGTCATTAGCAGCTAACTTCTTAAAGAATTCAGCAACAAAGCAACAATGAAGTGACTGCTCGAATAGAGTATTTTTGTGATTTACTGACTGTTCTATTAGAGTATATCGATCCTTACTATGCACTCTGCCCATTTCTTGCAGGTTTTCACTGATAAAATACAAATTATGACACTTAGATAGTTAGATTTAGCATAGCTATACTTGTTGCAGCCCAATAATTGTTTCTGAAATCCAGGTTTTCCGATCCGGCCATCCCGATCGTGAGTTGCAAAACAACCAGAGCCCTGCCTAGGTCACGTGTAGATCACACTGTAGTGCTGCGGCGCCCGGCGCTTGTCCGACTTCTTACGCTTTAGTCTCGTGCCCAGACCGCTTTTTTTTCTTTTTGTGTGGGTTCTCCGCCCCCACACAAAAAGAAAAAAAGCGGTCTGGGCACGAGACTACTTACGCTTATGGTTGATTAGAGCGGATATCGAAAAAAGACTTACGGGAAGAAAATGAACTTTTCCCTAGACCTATACTGTTGTCCGGTAGGTATATTAAATTGTTAATGTCGCGTGCATAAGCTATTTAGCTATATACGTGTTACTTAGCTATAATATGTGAACTATCATAGTCAGTCAGGCGGTCGTCAGCCACTCAAATCCGTAATATAAATGGGTACAGCTTGTTACTGCCATGGCTGGACATCAACGAGAAGTACCACAGTTCCCTGCTGTTGCTTCTCTCCATACTGAGACGATTTGAGTGGGAGAAACAGAGAAGATAGCTATCAAGTGAGCAAAGAGTTTGTGAGGTAAAAATTGGTTCGTTCACCCCCGTTTGGTGTTTTCCACCTTTGTGGGAATGGGTAGTGCTGCTACTACTGTTTGTAAGAGAATTGCTTTCCTGCTCCCTGCGAAGAGGGAACAGCCCTAGCTATAGTTTTTTTTTTCTGGGCTAGATGTACTGCCCCTGCCTACCACCCCCAGCACCAAGGAACAAGTGTGCTGGACAACTGAAAAAGAGGGAGAACTAGAAGTGGCAAGGATGCTGGTCACCCCAGAAAAAAATAATAAAAAGTGCTGCAGTTCCCTTCTTAGTAGGAAGTTGCAGTGTGGGAGGCTTAGCTACCTGTTTAATCATGCATTAAATACTGATTTCATAACATTTCTTAGAATTTTTTTATAAAAACTACACTTTTGACTAGCTTGATAAGAATGACCTAGCTAGCTACAGGTGCAGCTGGCATGTATGAAGACAATGGAAGACCAGTATATAGTTAGGCCATCATTATTATATATTCCTTGTTTCCCGTCACTGCCTGCATCATTTTTTAGGTAGCTGTACCAAATTTTAATTATTTGATGATAGATCAGTAGATCACGTGAATGCACTATTTCCTGAGGCACAGGGTGACTAAGTTTTAAGGTAAATACATTAGCTGTGCATATCAACATTGCAGAAGGTCGGAAGTCCCTCTAACCTTGGTGCATGAGTGTACAGTCCTGGCAGCCTTCAAGTTTGAGATACTCCGAATGGAGCAGTCAGAGAGTGAAATAACAAGAGTCAAGTGTATAATAATATTTAATAATCAACAATCACCTCCCACCCACATCACTTTTTGTTCTATTGGGTCACAGTGATGGGAAACAAGCAATATAATTTTGATGGCCTTATCACAAATCCATGGGAAAGCTTTTGTGCCAACTATAGCAGAGGTCTAAAAGAAAGAAATCAAAGTTAAAGGACAAAATTTTTAATATCCATGAAAAAGGGAATGCAAGATCCAATGATGACTGGTTCTGCAAGTTTTGCATACATGCACAAAACAGGCACACATACACTGTTGTCACAACTGAGCTTGTGCTGTCTCGGTTGCCTGCTGGTAGCATGCAGGTTGGTAATCTGGACCCAAACACTGATCATGTGATAGCCGGTCACCTCTAGCTGTTTTTCATTTCTTCCACTTTCTACGATGAGCTCTTGGCTGATGCCCTATATGCAGTACAGGAGCTGGCTGGGTTTTGGCTGGGTTTTGGAGCTGGCTGGGCTATGGCTTAGCTTCCCTACCGAAAATTTGATTAATGGTTATTAACAATAGCTCAGTCTTCAGGAAAATCCAAGAACATGTATATTTGACAAACATTAAGGCTTAAATTATTTTTTAAGGCAGTTCATCATACATCAGGATTAAAAATCCCGGATCATTATGATCAAGAAACTTTAGTGCATTAACTAGATCTTATCATCATTTACACTTCTCAATACCATTTATAAACACTAATCCGTACAAATTTAGTTATTTCCCAAGAACAATTGATGAATGGAATCATTTACCCCACCATTTACTTGAGTTGGAATCAGTCGATTTATTTGTAGTGAATGTAATTGCATGTATGTAAGTAGTTAGCTAATCATGTACGTGTGTATTTGATTTTTCTTGGGGCTGGTCCCTCTGGACACATCAGTAATTACTGGCTGTCCAGTATAATTAAAAATTTGCTGAATACCATTACATCATAACAATGTTTTGCAGAACACTACGAAACTTTGAGCCTATAAAGCATGGGACATTCTATTAGCAACTCAGTGCAAATTTGATAATGGACAAACATATTGCATGTGAAGTACTGTACAGCAATAAATGTATATCAGGAGTATTGTGGCTGAAGCTGTTTAATTGTGACTTGTGTATATGACAAATTTTGCATTCAGACTAAAACTTCTTGGCAACTATAAAACACACTTACATACTGACATTTGTTTCGAAATATAGTACTGGATAGTCTTCATTTAAGTACAATACTGCCAAACATCCATTCTTCAGTTTCTTTTATTAATTAAGCAGCCTATAACAGCTACCAGTCAGATTATGTTAAAATAATTCATATGTCCAGAGTCTCAAAACTTATGCGTGTTTTCTTAAATAATCATGTCTATTAACATGACATAATGGCATCCTGTAATTGTACATGTTCTTGTATTCTTCTGAAGACCTCTATACAGTTTTTGTTATTGTTATTTTTATTAGTACTAGACCTTGTCTTCACGCATTACTTTCACATTTTACTGAGTCGGGTCCCAGTTTTGGTCTTTACATCAACCTATCCAAGTGTGAACTATACTGGCCTTCTGGTGACAGTTCTTTTCCTAACTTTCATCCTGCCATCAAGCATATCAACCCCAAGAACAGTGGTTTGGAGCTTCTTGGATCTCTTATTTGGGGACCTCCACAGTTTTACGATGCCTTTTTGTCTGTTCAATTTGATAAAATAGTTGCAATTCAGGATAAATTGGTTGACCTCAAGGACCCTCAAGTAGAGTTGCATCTGCTTAGGAGCTGTCTTAGCATTTGCAAGGTCACTCACCTTTTACGTTGTGTGCCATCTTCCTCTTTGGGCTCCTTTCCCTCACATTTTGACCTTAGGTTGCGAGAATGCCTTAGTTGAATCTTGTGTTGTGGAATTTCTGATAGTAGTTGGACACAAGCCACCTTGCCATTTAGGTTAGGAGACTTGGGCCTACGTGAATCTGAGCGTTCTGCTACTCCTACATTTGTGGGGTCCTGTAATTCTGCCTGTATTTTAGTGTCGCATTTAGTGGAAACTTTTGATGTTTTTATGCTATTTCCCGGGGAGGATTGCTCCCTCGCCATAGGCGGCGAAAAGGGGGGGGCTAGGGGGCTAAAGCCCCCCTTCGGTCTGCTGAGGGGGGGCTTAGCCCCCCCTCAGAATGATATCACACCGAAATTATCTTTCTTGAAGACCGTGATAAAGATCGAGATACTCTAATAGAGCAGTCACTCTAATAAAGTAGTCAGTGTGCAGCGAGCTATGTAAGGATTTTTATGTAGTTTATCAGCTAGAAATGGTAGCTGGTGAGGTGGAAAACTCTTGTCAGTTGGTTGTGACCTTTTTTTTTTTTTTTTTTTTTTTGGTCTCACCTTACCAAACTATAGAAATAAGTCTGGGTCAGCCCAGCGGAGCCCCCCCTCATATCAACTACTTCCTCCGCCGCTGTCCCTCGCTTTCTTCGAAGGTATGTCTGTTTCTGTGTTGCATAACTCCTCTCAAACTAACCATCAAGCCATTTTAGATGATTCACTTTTTAAACAGCTTGTAAGTAGTTCCACTATTCGTGATCAAGCACGTCTGCGTGCTTTATCACATTCTTCTGGCACCAGCAGTGGTTGGCTTAAAGCACTTCCACAGCCTGCTTTGGGTCTAGCTATTCCTCCTCACGATTTTACTATAGCTTTACGTTTGTGGCTTGGCATTCCTTTGTTCCCTTCTTTACCACTCTGTACTTGTCTATCTGTCATTGACCAGTTTGGTGATCATCTGTTGGGGTGCTCTCATGGTCCCTTGAGGATCCAGCGTCATAATACTTTAGTGTCTGTTGTACACCATGCCTTGCTCCAAGATCACCCTGGTGTTCTTAGGGAGCAAGGCATTTCATCTGACCAATCTCGTCCTGGCGACATATACCACCCTGACTTTCATCTTGGTCGTCCTGCCTATTTTGATCTCTCCGTCAGGAGTACCACTCAGTCTGCTGCCATATCTTCTGCTTCTTCTCAGGCTGGGGTGGCCGCTGCTGTTGGTGAGATAGCTAAGGACAACCAATACCAGGATATTTTGAATGATAATGGAGGAGATTTTATCCCTCTTGTATGTGAGACCTTTGGTGTTTGGTCACCATATGCCCTATCAATTTTAGGATCCATAGCTGACAGAACAACTGTTAGAAACGGTTTACCTAGAAAGTTTGCTAGGTGCAAACTTCTCCAGCAACTATCTGTGACTTTGTGGAGGTACAATGCGAAAATGATACTCCGCCAGTATTCGCTTACTGCTGAGGACGAATTTCCTGACTTTGACATTGGTTAAGTTAAGTATGTAGGTAGTAATAAGTATATAGTTAGGTAATAAGTAGTAGTAGTATGGTGTAGTTTTCAGTATGTATGTGTGTTATGTCCATAATTATTTTTATTTGGATTGTTATTTTTATTAAAACACCTAAAACACTGCATGGGCCACCTGTGCACTGTTTAGATTGCTATGAGTCAGCAGGTTAGGCAGATCTGCAAGACTATAGTCACTGCAGGAGACTCACAGGTGAAGGTGCAGACACCCAAAGTCTCACATCTGTCATGTGAGATGTGGATATTATCACATCAACATTATAGAACTATTATACTACCATAAATATATTATGTTATCGGGTTTTCCAGATTGAAGTACGCATGCTGTTTCATGTGAACTTATCAGACATGTTCAGGCAAGAGTACATGGTGATAAAAAGTTGTGTAAACGTGTTAGGAAGTGAACAGTGATCAGCTTAGAGCCCTTGCCTGCATGTGTCTAGCCATATATACAAACAGTACTAGCTACATGAGCAATAAAAATATTGAGTAACTAATTATGATGCCAAGCCACCTTGTAAAAATCAGATCAAGCATATAACTATGTTGTGGACATCTCTCTCTGACATACTTCAAGTACATGAAAACTTGAAAATGTGTAGAAACCATACAATGAGTAACTTTAATAACAATTACATAGAATCCCTATTATCACTACTGGACAGTATTCTATGCTATTACCATGAAATTCCCATTATCCTGTGAAATACCCATGAAAGTTTCAGTTGATAAGTTTTTCATGGGTACTGAAATACCCATGAAATGCTGGGGTAAAATATTGTACCCATGAATGACCCATGAACGAGTGAGTTTTCATGGGTTTGTATGTATGTACAACCCATGAAAAACCTGTGAAATTACACCAATGAAAATCCTGTGGAAAACCCATAAATGTATTTCATGGGCTTTCCACACATATTTCATTGGTGTGACTTCACAGGTTTTTCATGGGTTGTACATACTTACAAACCCATGAAAACTTATTCGTTCATGGGTTTTTCATTGGTACATTATTTTGCTCCATGTATTTCATGGGTATTTCTTTACCCATGAAAAATACCAACTGTAACTTTCATGGGTATTTCATGAGGATCATGGGAAGTCCATGGTAATAGCATGGATATATTGTCCAGTAGTGTATGTACTACTGCTGACCAGTATAAGTAGATACATGGTCATAATTTAGACATGGTTGTATTTCCTGTTCAAATGTTACAGCAGAAACACAAATGACACTGAATGACTATTGTAGTGATGATAATAAGTAGCATGATTGAGTGTTTTGTAACTATCCCCATATTTTACAACCACTCTGGGAGTTTTGTTGAAGCCTTGCAGTGAAAACTGAGGCTGTATGGTTGACTGTCAGAACTGCAATTTTAGTCAAATTATAATCACTCCACCTATGCACTATATGGTATGGCTGTGCTGTAGTGCTGCAACACCTGTGATGTGTAGGTATGATTAGTAGCTTCTGATAAGCTAACCGTACTTCTTTTGAATGAATTACTAAACTGTACATATATCAAGCCAAAATAGATTGATTACTATAGACGTATACATACACAACCAACTCACCTGAAATTCAAAGTCAAAATTGCCTTCATGTGTACTAAATGCCTCTAAAATATATATCACATTGCTGGTGTTTAAGTCATTTATAACCTTTCTAACAGCTTTTAAGACTTCACAACCATCTGAAAAAGCCAAGGTAATAATGACAGTGAGACACTAAGAGGTGGTTATTTGATGCTACAAGAATACAGCAACTGGCTGTTTTATATTGGCATGGCCATGCACCAACCACTTCACAAAAGTGTGCTGAATTTGGCAGAAATGTAACACTGATATCTATTTGGCTTTGCTCAGCATATCCCAATCATTCCATTGTAAGTTAAAAGTTCAATAGCAATGTGTCAGTTAGTAAGCATATCAGGACACATGATAATGAATTGTGCAGCCAAGGAAAACCAAACTCGGTGCTCTACAGACAAGCTAGTGTGTACTAAACAGGAACCAAGAAAATGTGCATTCGTAACCTTGGTAACAGCACCACCAGAGACCTTAGTCATGCATCATAGCCCTATGATGTACCACTAGCTACATACCATTACACAACAAAACATGGTGCCTGAAATTGGCATCATTATTATGAAGTCCTTTGTCACATTCACAAGACGTTTTGCATAATGTAGAATTTGTTTCTTGGTTATAAAAGCCACACAAAGTGTTGGGCAGCTGATTGAAGGGCTCTGAGAACCGTAAATTTATCAATAACATTCACACATTAGAATACTACTGATACACTGTATGTCAGGGTTGAATGGGCTGAACTTTGATGACGTGTGACCAACTTCCTCTGCAGCTACACAGAAACAATCCTTTTTATTTCTGTGGAAACTCCTTCAGCTACATTGGTTCAGCCGTCTTAAAGATATGCATGTAAAGTTCATCTCAAGTTCTTCATAAATATTTTTTCTAATTTTCCTTCTGCAATACTTAAAAAAAAATACCACACTGTCTATAACTATGTACAAGCTGGATTCTTTTCAAATTTGGAGGGTATCAAACGGTACGGTCGTACCGTTTAAGTAGGAATCCATGTGAAATTTTCGCGCGCCGCCCAAAATCGCGCCTTTAAAAATCATCCTAGAGATATCTTACGAGACGAAAATCACCTTACGGAATAGTACTAGTCCATATAATACATAAAACAGCATTAAATACAACAAAACTCTTACAGGTGGCCGGATACAGAATTTTAAAAATCACCATATACTTTAGGTTTAAGGAAGAAACTCCATCCCTCCTGGAGGAAGACTGAGTGTGGCCCTGACTAGACATTGGGTGACCTGCAGTTCGAATCCTGGGGCTGGAGGGATTTTTTTTTTTTTTCCTTACTTTGGCCCCTTTTCTGTTACACCTTTTCAGTCAGTAAGTGAAGTCATTAGGTCTAAGTCCCTGAAATTAGGTTAGGTAATCCTAAGGCTGCAGCACATGTTGCTGTCAGACCTTCAGTGCTGGTCACTGTAAAGTGCTAATAATAATAATAATAATAATAAAACCAAAACTTTGAATTTTAGCCTGACTGCCTGATCACAGTCACAAGCCTAGAGGCCAAACGAAGCAGTGCACGGCCACCATTTTACGCAACAATACCAAACTCACCAGTGGGATGTGCCTTTTGGGGTTCCGACGAGTGTGTGCCCTCTGCGCCTTGTCTTTTCTTTTATCTTCAATCAGGCTACTTGTCAACTCAGTTCTTCATCCAACGAAACCATATGTCAATCCTGTAGACATTGCTGATTCTCAGTTTACTGCATCTATCAAAATCACACACTCTTTGAGATCTTTGATTGTTGCTCAGAATCTACTAGCCCCTCTACCCGACGTTAGTTCTATCAAGGCTCAGATTCATCAGGATCGTCGCTCTACTTTGAAGGGGAGGGCTTCTACGATCAAATCTAATCTTTCGTCACAATCCCAAAGAGTTTTAGACCTGAACAGTGAACCGGGTGCTTCTGCCTGGCTGACAGCATTGCCTTTAGCAGAGCAGGGATTCCATCTGATGAAGCAAGAATTTTGGGATGCCTTGCATCTTAGATACGGCTGGAAGCTCCTGAACATACCCAGTCACTGTGTTTGTGGGGTCCCATTTTCTGCGGATCATGCTATGATTTGCAGACATGGAGGCCACACATTTGTTCGCCACAATGCTTTGCAAAACATCACTGCAGAGTGGCTTTCCAAGACATGTCATGGTGTGGCCCTTGAGCCACCTTTACAGCCACTTACTGTGGGAGATCATTGCACCTAAGACTGCCAACCGTCAGGATGAGGCTAGGGCAGACATACATGTTAGGGCAGACATACATGCTAGGGCAGACATACATGCTAGGGCAGACATACATGCTAGGGCAGACATACATGCTAGGGGATTCTGGGGCCGGGCAGCGGCAAAGTGCCTTTTTTGACGTAAGGGTGCATGTTTCATCCTAATGCACCGAGCTACTGCAACACCAGTGTCCCCTCTTTGTATCGACGTCACGAGGCACAGAAGAAACGTGAGTATGGTGACCGTGTCAGAGAGGTTGAGCAGGCCTCCTTCACTCCCCTTGTGTTTGCGACCACTGGAGGTATGGGAAGGGAGGTAATAGTTTTCTACCGTCGTTTGGCTGACCATCTATCTCGCCGCGGCTCTACTAGTTACAGTCAGACTCTGGCTTTTATCCGATGCACATTGTCTTTTTCTCTACTTCGGTCAGCTACAATGTGCATACGTGGAAGTAGGTCCATCTCGCATCGCTCCTCTGATGCCTCTCCTGAGATGGGCCACGTTGATGAGCACAGGCGGGACTTTTAAACTTTCAGCAATCTGGTCCTTTTTATTCAGTTGTCCAGCATGTGCTTTCTTTGTGCTGGGGGTGGTAGGCAAGGGCAGTCCATCCAGCCCGGGGAAAAAACGAAACCATATCGAGGCGTAAATTTTGATTATGATTATGATTATGATTAAATACGGGTAAAGGCACAGCCTGCATACCCGATCAATGCAGTAATTATACAAAAATAACTCTTGAATCAATTAAATGACTTATACAAAAATAAATCTTGAATCAATTAAATGACTATCTAATAATGATTTAAAAGTGTTAATCGAAGAACTATTTACAACATAATTAGGCAAACTATTCCAATTGTTGGTGATTCTATTGATAAAGTAATTAGATCTACATAATAGTCTTGAGCGTTCCTTAAACAATTTGAATTGATGCCCCCTGGTAATAGATCTTGAGTACATATATATCAGTAAAATCGGTGGTGAAATAATTGTTAAGAATTTTGAAAAGAAATATTAGATCACCTCTCAATCGTCTATAATGAAAAGATGGCAAATCTAGTTGTGTCAACCTCTCTGAGTAAGATTTGTCTTGAAGTTGTGGGATGAGATGAGTAGCCCTTCATTGTATCTTCTCTACCTTTCTGTTGTCTAGAATGTAATGAGGCCCCCAAATAGGATTATTGTATTCCAAGATAGGTCGAACTAATGTATTGAACAAACAAGTTAGCATGGTAGAGTCAAGGTATTCAAATGATTTCTTAATCAAACCCAAGTACTCAGTTAGCTTTGGTAGTAGCTTGAGTGGTGTGATGGTGGAATTTGAGCTGATCGTCAAAAACAATACCGAGGTCGCTGCATGTGCGTTGCATTGATGTCAATAAATATTCCGTTGAGACAGTAAGGTCCATAGTGGTGGGCTGGGCCGAAGTGAAGGTGTTTGCACTTGGAAATATTAAAATTCAAAAGCCACTGTTGTGACCATCTTTGAAGTAAGTCTAAGTCACTCTGTAACGCAGTATAGTCTTCTCTATTTCTAATGACTCGAAAGATTTTTGTATCATCAGCAAACAATAGCACCGGACTTGATACAATTGATGGTATCTCATTTACAAACATCGTGAATAGTAGGGGACCCAGCACGGAACCCTGGGGGACACCACTAGTAACTGGAATGGTGGAAGATTTATGGCCATTAAGTACAACTTGTTGCACTCTGTTAGATAAAAAGCTTTCAATCCATTTTAGCACATTTCCATGAATACCAAACGATGTTAACTTTTGCAATAAACGTCGGTGTGGAACAGTATTGAAGGCTTTTTGGAAATCTAAGTAGATTACGTCAATAGAATAGCCCTCATCAAGATGATGAGTTAAATAATCCAGCATCAGAAGCAATTGAGTGGAACACGATCTACCTGGTATAAAGCCAAATTGATAGGGCAGTGGCGGATCCAGGATGGGGCATTTGGGGCAAATGCCCCCCCCCCCTTCAAGAAATTGCATACAAGATCGAGATACTCTAATAGAGCAGTCAATTACTCTAATAAAGCAGTCACAATGTTCATGAGGCAGTGTAGCTTACCTATGAAGCTATAAATAGGATTTTATTTTACATAACAGACGTGATATAGTTGGTAAGGATAACTAGCTATTATTGTCGTGACCTTTTTTTTTTTTTTTTTTTTTGGTCTTCAACTGGTTTTCAGCAAGTTTTTTTGGTCTTCAACTGTTTTTCAGAAAGGTGCCCCCCCTCTTTCCAAACTCTGGATCCGCCCCTGTAGGGAGACAGTAAGTTGTTTGTGGATAGGTGGTTCAGTATATGATCTTTGACAATGGATTCCATTAACTTGCTGAAAATAGAAGTGAGGCTGACTGGTCTATATAATTGCAGGCCAGATTCCGTGCACCTTTTTTGTGAATAGGTGTTAATTTTCCGTATCAACACTTTCTTTAAGCAGCATAATAGACGCCACAAGATTATTTAAGGCGCATAGACTACGCTACTGTACAGAGGAATAGATTATATTCCTTACTTTTATAATCTATGACGGAGGGTACTGTACGGAGGTACTGGTACAGTCAATTGCACGTGCGTTTCAGGGGCGGATCTAGGATTTTTAAAAGGGGGGGGCTACCTCAAGGTCTAATCTCTTGGGTAGAGGTGTGCACACTTCCCAGCATGCTTCGGCATGCTGGAACTAGGGGGGTCTGGGGGGCACATGCCCCCTAGAAAAATTTTGAAAAATAGTTGCTAAAATACTGCAATTTGGAGACGTTTCTACATAAAATTCATAATATTTTCTGCCTGTAGATATTTTATATACTGCCTTTAGATTATAGGTATGGCTCTCTGAAGCATTTTGCTCATGGAAAAGCTTGGGTAGGTACAGACAACCAAGTACATGATGCACCCCCTCTCACAATTGCACAACACTGAATAGGTGTATGTTAAAATAATAATGTTGAAAGTGGAAAATTTTGAAATTTGAACAATACAAGATTGAATCTGAGAGCATTTTCAATGGAAATTATGTACCTGAATTAAGTATTGCCATACATATTAACTACACAAGTAGATGAATGAAGTCCTTTAAACAGACCAATGCACTTCATTGTATGTGTAGGTGCAGGCAGATTTGGAAAAATTCCATAACAGAACCAACTACATGTTTCCAGTGAATGTTCTATTAGAGTAGTTAGCTGACTGCTCTATTAGAATATCTCGATCTTGTACACCTCCAATGCTGATCCGGGTCCTTGTTGCATAAACTTTAGCATAAATCCACTGATAATACCTTGGAAAGATGTTTATAAGGTGGTTTTATGAGTATTTGTATTATTAGTGATCATATAATTATGCTAAGACAAAATTTCATTATAATACTCAGCATATTGATCAAGTAAAGCCTAAATATGAAGGGGGGGGGGGGGCTTCAGCCCCCAAAGCCCCCCCCCCCCCCCCCCCCCCTGGATCCGCCCCTGCGTTTGAACATTGCGTAGTGCGTGAATTGTGTCTGACCTGCCTGCTAGGACTATGCAGTCGCGAAAACAACACTAAACAAGTTCAAATACCCAAAAGAAAGAACAGAAAGTGTTCCGTGAATCTTCTGTTTCACCAGTGAACTTCACGGAATGATTTTTGCCATACGCAATGTTCAAACGCACGTGCAATCGACTGTACTAGCTAGACAGCTTCACGATAGGTCACAAGATCACGCCCATTCTTCATTGTGCGCATTATCGATCTATCGATTGAAACCACGATGACACACCCCTTTAGCACTAGCTGTTTTTCAGTGACCACACACCTTCAATTTGGAAGGCTGATTCGACATACTCTATAATCGATCGAAACCACGCCCCTTTTTTGGTAAGCGCACATCTTGCAGGCTTCCTCGAGATACTCTAACACAGCAGTCATCCTAATAGAACAGTCACATGTTTATAGCTAGCTGTATGCCTTAACAAAAAAACTAAACAAACTAGTATATTAAAAAATTATAAATTTAGAAATAAAGTAGGAATCCAAGCGATAAAAAGTAGTGAAACAAGGGAAGAACGATGGTAGCTATTACAGCATATACGTAGCTCGGTGGGAAATTCCTACTTTGGCATTGAACACAAAATAATGGCTATACCATGCCAAAGTAGGGATTTCCCACCGAGCTATGCTGTAATAGCTACCATCGTTCTTCTCTTATTTCACTACTTTTTATCGCTTGGATTCCTACTTAATCATGTGAAAAACAGAGAGATAGAGTATCCTAATAGAATAGTCACCACGAAATGTAAAAAAATAAAAAATAAAAACAAGAACAACAGCACATACGCAAAAATTTATTTGTACCAGGGACCTCCTATGTTCAATGTCTTTACCACTCAGCTACTGCAGTCAATTGCTCACCTCCCTTATAAGTTTTTTAATGAAAGCTGTATTTTACTACACCATGCAGAGTGTTAAAGTTTTATGATTTCATAAATCTATTCTAGAACATATACTATATGTTAGATGTCCTCAGGAAAAATATGTACTAGATTATTATCAAATAGTCAGGCTACATAGCTACCTAACATATATGTAACAATCACGCAATCAAGATACTCTAATAGAGCAGTTCGACTTGTTGTCATGTCCAACTGGCTTAACCACTTAACTTAAATTTTCTTGCACATGTTGGTAAACTATCAAGGTATAAATCTTCAGTAATTTAATGAAAATATGTTTAAATATCAATGAGTTATATTGGAACACGAAAACCAACCATAAATGTAACAACTGCATGCTTTTTGAGATAGCTATATAGATAGATATAGTTATTATATGAACATATTTCAAAATAGTAAATCAAGACTCACGGTAGTGAGTCACGAGGCCAAGAAGCACAAAGCGCGCGTCCACAAAATAATAACACGCTACCACTACTGTGAGTCATTTACATGAGGGATCGATTACGCAATCTTTTAAAATCCACATGGTGAAATCTCAGCCTTACTAAAAGATTCCGCCTCGAAACCAAGGGCATGTAACCTTTGTATAATGAGTAACTACTACACGAAAAGTCAGGCGAATTGTTGGAGTAGTTTGTTCCATCGCCCACCCATTTACAATGCATTAATTAAATTATTTATTCAAATGTGTATCGTTCTTTTTTTCATTTTCTTCATCATCGCATCCCATTAGAGCGATTTTCTTTCAACCATGAAGTCGTATTGTAAAAAGGCTGCGGCTATCAGGAGCTTTTTACACAATGTATCTGTACATTTAATTTCGCTAAGAGTTGTTCGTTGGTTTATGAGATCGCTTTTGTGCTCTTTGAAGATTCAAACTTGCCGCCATGACGTCGAGATGTGAGGCACCCGCCTCAATTCCCAAACCCAAACAGTGTGGAAGTGGTTAGCCATAGCGAGCTGGCTGATTTCATTGTGCTGTCAACTCTTGGTTTAATTGTGTGTGAGTCCAGTCACTGATTTGTTTTAAATTCGCCACGGTATGCCTCCACTGACTCGTTATAGCGTGACTCCGGCCCATGCAGGGCCGTACATAGCTATAGCCAGCTGTTTCATACCCACGGTAGTGATATAGTTGAAGTAACTTACTGCTACATTACCCGTGCACGTCTTTAATCCCACCCCAGCCCTTCAGTGCCTGTGAAACTTCAGTGTTCACTTAAAAAGTCAGCGCATCACCTTTCAGTAACCCACAATTATAGACCGAAACTCTTTAATGATAGCATGAATATACTGTAATAGTAAACATTTACATTATGATGATCCCATAAATGACTACAATAGCACAAGAAGCCAGATACACTAGCGTTTGGCTATATGAAGTACCACCAAGAGTTCATAATATAGTAGTGGGGTCTTGGTAGCTACCACATAGTTATTAATTTTTCTTCACCATTTGCGTGATTTGTCCATTGACCATAAACTCACCCGCCAACAGTCACAACATCAGTATCCACCCTGCATATACAGAAAGGGATACAGTATGGTAAGGCACAGCAACTAAAACCATGTAATCATATAGTCAGACTAACATGTCAACAAACACTTAATTCCACTATTATGATTATTGTTAAAGTGAGTATCCCACATAGCCATTCCCAAGATGTATTCAGCATACTGCAGCAGTTGATGACCAATTTTGGAATATATTACTTGACTTGTTTTGTGGTTCTCACCTACATTGTTGACATTACAATTTTTGTTGCTAAGAGACATATAAACTAGGAGAGACTAATGGTTATAGCATAATGGTAAACAAGTTACACAACAGCAAAGGAAATTTTAATTAAACTAGCAGTGATTGGATAGTTGATAGATAAAAGTAGAAGACAATTTGTAGTATATTTCCAGTCCTGATTGTTTGAGAATAAGCACATTAGCTGCTATAAGCATGAAAAAAGCAAGACAGACTAAAGTTTAACATGTAAACTCATTATACACTTACCAATGTGTTCCCCCCTTGGATGTAATGCCTGTAAGTGGGGCTTTACAAGGCGAATTGACATGAAACTGCTGCTTCACTATGGGGCATTTGACAATCATTCATTAAGCACCCAAGTATTTTTCTACGTTGTCATCCCCCACGTTGCAACTGGAGCCAATGGTTGGGATTTAACACAATAGGTTTGTCCTACCATGGGACATTTAACATTCGGTTGTGCCAACTATAGCCCTACATATTCCCGAAGGGGGGGGTTAGTAGGGCAATACGTTGATATGTGCATTATATATAATATGGTGCATCTACTGGGGTAAGTAGACTAAGCCTGTACCTTGTGGGCCTAAGCATGTTCCTCTCCTGTTTTGAAAAATAATCTTTTATTGCCTGCCCCTAACTGGAGTTTGCCTGACACCTTCAACATCACAAAAAGCTGTCTAAAATGGTTAATTTAGCTTTAACCATTGGCAAACTACAACACTCAACAACTATATCAGAGTATACATAACTCTATATATCTGCCCAGTTACTATATAGTAGGGTCCATGGTTGTCTCAGATCTGCTTATATCATTATCATATCAATCAATCGATGCATAGTAATTACGGCCTACTGTATGTACGCATTGAGCTGAGCCCTAAAAAATATTAACTCATTTGTAGTATTGACTTACCCGCTAATCATTCAAATGCCTGACACATTATTTATAGCCAAATTTTTCACCATACATTATAGGAAGCCATAAAAGCATATAGCCTATTAACCTTTCCTGAACTGTTGGTGGAAGCACTTGTTTGCTCTTGACATCTTTATTGTCATCACCAACCATCTTGGTTGGTTGAAATGTTGAGAAAATATCCTCTTTCATTTTTAGCTGTTTTCTCAGGGTTCAGCTCAACTTGTTTGCGGTCTGACCCACGCAGCTAGAACAAGCTAGCTATGAGGCTCTGGCAAGGGGGTGTCACATTGGCTCACGCTGTAGGTAGGTCTGCGACCGCGGTCAAAGTCTTGACCAATTTTCACCTTGACCTTTGACTTGCAGCATTTATCATCATGACTTGAGCGTTTCTTGTTGAACTTTTGACCTCCACTTATTTCTCTATTTTCCTATACGCACCTGCGCTTGTAACCTAGTATGATACTTTCTTAGTGCGTGCTACCAGCAGCTGGGAGAGAAAAATCATTATAATTACGGCGAAATGCCTGTTGGAGCTTTAAAACATCTTCTTGGAGATCCTTACTTCTTGTGAGTTACGTATAATTCCGTAAACTTGATAGTAGCTACGTATAGTTTTCGATTGTGGGTTTCAAATCTTCCGTATCATCTTGATCCACTGTAAGAGCTATTTTGTGGCCTTGACCGTTGACTTAGAGTTTGACCGCGGTCGCAGATCGACCTACAGCAAGAGCCTGAGTGATACCCCCTTGTTCTGGCCTACATGCACAAGCATAGTATATAATTCCAGGAAACTACTATGGCATGGGAGATTCAGTCCTGTCTAAAAATATGGCGGTAGTTATATAGCCGTTTACAATGACTTATGCACCTATCCATGTTAAGCCCCACTACCCCCTCCCGGGCTTACTAGGGGATTAGTGGGGGATTTTGACCTGATTTGATCTGAAACTCTGCCCCACTAGTGGGGAATTTGACCACTCGAAATTTTAGGCATTTGTTTTAACTTGCAAGCTAAAGGAATTGACCTGTTTCCTAAAGTACCTAACAGCCATACTACATGGAGATTTGACCACTAGTCGTTCCCCCATGAGTGGAGAATTTGATTTTTCAAAAAGTCAAATCCCCACCATTTCCCCCATTACGCCTGGGAGGGGGTAGGTGGGGGATAACATTGATAGGTGCAGTAACTATACACGAACTTACCCGGAAATTTGCTGGGAGAATAGTGTGATGCATTCAGTACCGCCAGGTTTCATGTCCATTCCGAGGCATACATTCAGCAACAACTCGCAGCTGATTCGGTTCCACTTGTCACGCACAAATTTCTACTACACTAGTTATATCACCAACCCACTGCTTCAGCAAGAACAGTTAAGACTGTAGCCTCGACTTTGCTGGTTCTTATCTTACGTGAAACATCACGCGAGATATCACGTGAGTCCTTGTGGGAATTTGAACATTATTTTCAGTTTGAACGAATTTTCTCTGAGCAAGTCATTTTTAGTAGTGCTTCTAAACACTGAACTTGGAAGCTATTGCTACTAATTTAGCTAGCTAATCTGTTGCTGAAGCTGTTATTATGCATGCATGCATGCAGTGTCTCCTATAGCACTAAGCGACCGCAGGAGTCATACCAACTGAACTGTGTGACCTTCACACTTCTGGATTTACAGTGTATGTAATATAATACCTAGCTGTATGTTCTCTAGTCAACAAAAAGTAGTGATATCCTGTGCCAAAAACAGCCCAGCTGTAAAAAAAGGCGAGGCCAAGAATGCACAAGTACATGTTCATGGAGTAACCAAAAGACATGATATCAAAATCTGGCCAAGAAAGTATTTACAGTATAGGCACTTTTGTGCATTCATTTTCTATATGCTTCACATTATCACATCCAGCTAGCTGTACATGTGTGCTTGCAATATAAACAATACTACTGAGATGATAAAAGATATTACACTGCATTGTTACCAAAATTAATTTAACTAAAAATTTACGATTGGTTTCTACTTGGCCATCTTTTTGCACTGTATATTAAAATAAAAAGATGGCCAAGTAGAAACCAATTGCAAATTTTTAGTTAAATTAATTTTGGTAACAATGCAGTGTAATATCTTTTATCATCTCAGTAGTATTGTTTATATTGCAAGCACACATGTACAGCTAGCTGGATGTGATAATGTGAAGCATATAGAAAATGAATGCACAAAAGTGCCTATACTGTAAATGCTTTCTTGGCCAGATTTTGATATCATGTCTTTTGGTTACTCCATGAACATGTACTTGTGCATTCGTGACCTCGCTTTTTTTACAGCTGGGCTGTTTTTGGCACAGGATAAAATGTACTTCTCCTGTTTACCTGTAGAAGAATAAAAAATGTGTTATCAAAGGTGGTGACCAGGACTTTAAAACAGCTGCAATTGTCAAATTAATTTGAAATGTTACTAATCAATTTGACATTATACTAATTATCATCACCTTTGATATCATGCTAGCCTATTTTGGAAGGAGCTGCACCCTTTTTCATAGTTTGTCTGTTTTGGATTATTTAGACACCTTTATATAGCAATGAAACAGTCTATAATTAAAGAGGTCATGCATGCTGCCTCTATACTTTGCTAGCTACATATTAAAACATCCTCATTATTTTCTCTAAACTTTCCAAATTTGAAAATCTTGGTAAACTATGCAAGAGTCATCTTTATCATATAACATTAGATATTTGTAATATATAGCTCCCACTGTATGCGGTATCAAAGTCATTCAATATTATATTAAGTTTTGCAGGTTCATTATTTGATGGTGTTATTGTTTACTACAATGGTTGCTATGGCATTTGGACAAGGTTGTACTCAGATTACGACATGTGTCCCTGGTCAACCCATGATCAACTGTTCTGTTGTCACACGCAACTATAATTTGGTTCCACCTATTATAAGGATTACCTCCTATGTGTTGGAGAATATTCCTCCCAACTCTATTATCTACTGTTTAAACGATAGTGTGTTCTTTGATACACCAGGAACTATGACGTATGAAGCTTCACTTGAGTTTACAATAAATGACACAATAAATGCTGTTTTGTTAATAGACTCTCCTAATAGAGAAGATGGTGAACAAATAACTGGGAGGCTAACAGCTGTTGATACACTTGATCAGAGTGAAGCTAGTGTAGAAATTAACATTATAAATGTGAATGAGTTTCCCCCAGAATTTATAGCTCCAGCTGAATTACAACATTCACTCAGGTTTACTGAAGGGGAGAGACCAACTCATTCTTTAGTTGGGAGAATTCAAATTTCGGATGGTGATAATGAAGATAGTCTTAGTTTCAGAATTGAAGGTATTGGTGGTGATGAGTTTAACGTCACCAGAACAACTGTTGGTCGTGTTACCTTTTTTAATCTGTTGTACACTTATGATTCTCCATTAGACAGAGAACGTATTGCATTATATCAACTAACTATTGTGGCTGTTGATAGCATCTCTCCTGTAATGACAAGTAATCCTTCACTACAAGTCAATATCACAATTGATGACATCAATGATAATGCTCCACAGTTTATGGGTGATCGTATGTTTTTTATTCCTGAGGGATTAGAAGAAGGTGTGTTTGTTGGTAATGTTTCTGCCAGTGATGCTGATGCTGGAGAAAATGCAAGAATCACATATGGTATTGTTGATTCAACCTTTGACGAGAAGTTCACTATTGATAGTACCAGTGGTATCTTACGAACTTCTTCATTCTACAAGGACCTTAGATTTGCTGACAATATGAGAAGATTGACAGTTGAAGTAATGGCTGAAGACAATGGAGTGGTCCCACTAAACAATAGATCTGTATTCACTGTTGTAGTCCAACATCCAATTAGATTCACAAATAACACATACACATTTGAATTGGTAGAGAACAATGATCCTTTAGTGACAGTGGGTAATGTGAGTGCATCCTCTTCTGATCCTGTTAGTTTCTATTATCGTATTGAATCACCTGGTAGTGACAAGTTTACAATTGATAGGGACACTGGGAAAATAACAGTCCGAGAAAGTTTAGACAGAGAGATTTCACCTATGGAGATGTTTACAGTTGCAGCAGTGTATAGTAATCACCCTGATCTGTCTACTGCTATTGTACGGATTATTGTGATTGATGTAAATGACAACCTTCCACAATTTAGTTCATCATATTACACATTTTCAGTTACTGCAGGACAAAGGGTTGCTGGTACAGTGTTTGCCAATGACAGTGACTCTGGCATTAATTCCAACATTACATTTTCCACTCCGACAACTGGTACTCCACTAAGTGTTCATAATATTGGTAACAATGAGGCAGAAATAGTTATTGAAGATGATATTGGACAATTTGGAATCACACTTCTTGCAACTGATGGTGGTGGAAAGGTAGCATCAACTTCAGTAGAAGTGACAATTCAACAAGTATCATCCAGTAGTGACTCTACTATAAATTCACCAGTTGTTGTAGTTGCTGCTATTTTCTGTGTTGCATTTCTTATTACAACAGTAATTCTGTTAGTAGTGGCCGCCTTTTGTTTTACTGGCAAATGTAACAAACCAAATTCTCGATTTGTTTAGATTTTATGCATCCCAAATGTATACCTCCTTGTGTGTGTATGTGTGTACCACTATACAGTTAAATGTGTATTGTTGATGTCCTGATATAGCCATCAACCAATTTGTAAGGTCTGTAATTCTTTTACTAGTAGAAGCATATAATACACACTGAAGTATGTGACATTGAAATACGCAGGATCAACAGTAGTTCAAATATGTACACTTTGTTTGTTCATGCATGCTCATACAGTATATGATCACTGTTTATGTACTTCATACATCAGCTTTTGAATGGCTAATGGGTGAACAAATTAAAGCCGGATGCTTCATTGGTAAATCAGCTGCCACCTCTGTAAGGATTAGACTGCAGTGCATGGAACATGACAAGTTACTAGAGTTCAATTCTCTGAAGCTATATATAACATAGATGGATCCTGTACATACCATAATTATGCTGTTGCACTTTATTCATATAATTTTGTAGCCAATCAGCATGCGTTATAGATGTTGTTTATACATGTTTGCATGACGTAAACACCAATCCCATTTGTTTCTGTACTGAATTCATGTGTCCGATTTATACAAAATACCATAGTTAGCTAGTCACACTGTGTATGTTTATGTGCTGCATCTACATTTCTGTGTTACAAATAATTACATGTGAAGTTGTTAATGTACTAATGTGTATTTCTGTGTAATTTGAATATAGTTCAATACATGTACAAATTATAAACATGGGAAATAAAATAAGATTATATTAGTGTACTCTTCTTTTCCAAGAATATTTTTTATGTGTGTAGTTTGACAGCAAATAATAGTGAAGCTACATACATAGTCATTACTTTGCATTATGATCCCATTACACTTCCTAAAATGTTTACATAACTTCCTCCTATCACCATGTACACCCTGATGAGTTCATACACCAAATAATTACAAAACTGCATACTACAATCTCAAAATTAATGGAAGTACTGAAAATTACAACCATAATTATTCATTTGGCTATCTATGTGATAGTGATGCACCAATTAATCGGTAAATAATTGGAAATCGGTTTATCGGCCACATTCAGCAATATTGGTATCAGTAATTATTAGTAAATTATTTAGCCAATTAATTTTACTGACCCTGATGGTATTGTTTTCATAAAAATAAGACAAAAATGAAGTTTAAAAGTGGCAAGTTTACACAATATGTGTGGAATTTTGGTAAACATAAACATCGGATCGGTTATTAGTATCAGCCGTTATATGATTTTCAATATCGGCTAATCGGATAATCAGCAAAATCTCTTATCAGTGCATCACTACTATGTGGTACCGCATACACTTGTATACAAGCAATACCCTGCATGCCACAATTTTAATTGACATAACTGCAGCCATTTCTTGGCCACCATATTTGATATCACATTTTTTTCATACTAGCCTATTTTTGGAAGGCCACACCCTTTTACCAGCTAGATTATATATGCTATACAACTAACTATAACACATGCCACAGTTAATACTTACACAGTACATACATTCCATGCCACACTTTAGTTCATAATGACTTATTACAGCCTACAAGATAGTAGAGCATGCATGAATGGAGAAAATTTAATTTCTTTTATAGTATTACGTGATCATGATATACATATATTATGTTATATAGTACAGGGGACTATTAAATCTAGCTTATGCTTCAGCTAAACTCTCTACCGGGTGACTAACTTGTGGCTGAACTCTCTACAGGGTTACTTGTTTGTAGCTGAACTCTCTACAGGTGACTTATACAGTTGTTACCAGTAGAATTGCACCATCATCATAATCATGGTGACTGTATATAATGTGTATTACAATTCTGCAAAGCAGAAGCTAAAATGGCTGCTGTTGATGATGATGAGCCACCTATACATGTAATATATTGTATAGCTCAGTAACTATATGTAAGTTATAATTCTGCCAACAACGGTGATTGTGTAGGAATTGTCTGATTGATAGATAGGCCAATAATGGCATCTGAAAGGACAGCATTAGTGTCCACCATGAGTAGATAGACACTGTTTTATACAAGCAAAAGTAGCCATCATGTATAACTAGCTCATATAGTATGATGGTGTGCAATGAGCAGATGGAATAGCAGTAATATATAGCCAAACGTCAGCAACTGAGTGAAAAAAGTTGTGGAATCAAAGATTGCAGCCAAGAAATGACTGCAATGATCTTAACTTAATACTAACCATTGCAACCATTTCTTAGCCACCACCTTTGATTTCACAACTTCTTCACACAGACTTTTTAAAGGTTACACTCTTGTTTATGGCTTGGGTGTTTTTGCATGGATCACAAGAACCAGAGGATATTAATTGTAATTTATTAGCTATTTGGTTACTTCTCTGATCATGAGGCAATGACAAGTAGTTGCATATGGAAATGATGACAAGTTTTGTGACTATATTATTATTGGTTAAATTAAGTATATGACCCACTCAGATGACCAGCCAACACCAATGATGGAACCAGCTAAGCATTTAGGGCACGTGCTCATCCTTCACAATCAAGTTATGGCTATCTCCTAAATTTTACTGGAAACTTGTGTATGCTAGTTTTATTAGGAGGGGGCAAAAAGTCATGCAGCCTTCTCACTTACTGTAAAATGAATTTCATATATATGAGTATACTCTAATTGAGCAGTCAACAATAAAACAACATTGGCACTAACATAATACATCCCATTAGACCACAGAAACCTATTTCACTGTAAAGTTAAATAATTATTAATTTTACTGTAGAAAAAGAAGTAGGAATTAAACTTTCATTAATAATTCTCTGATTACTGCATGACCTATCCTTACGTAGAATTCAGTTGTATTTGGGTTTTCACAGCAACGTTTATAATTAAATCCCTGATTTAGTTGTACACTAATAGTACACAGTTCTAGATGAGTGCACTACAGCTGACCAAAGATCAACACATGATAAAAAATGTATTTATGTTTGCATGTCTGTCCAACCCATGAGTTGTTTGCTGTGTCTAGGATATCCAGTAATCCATTATCATCTCAAGATATAATATGTTGGTGAAGTATCTATTGAGGTAAAGTGCAGGGACTATGTTGGGTGCATGCTATCAATGGAAATTGTCTGTCTAAAATCAAAATTACGGACACAGAAAGTCACATAATGTTGCTGATGGCTGTGCAGTTGGATCGCACATGGAAAAATGTGGCACATGTGAAAATGATAAGTGTGTGAATTTTGTAGTGGATGAAATGACTGTGAAGTTGTTGGAGCCAGTTGTTTACTATGACTACCAGAATGGATCACTGTGTAATAGAGTGACAGTGGAGGGTCACTTTAATGATGACAACTGGCATAATGTAGAAGTGACCATCGAAGGTGACAGCATCAAAGTTGTCATGGACTATAACACATCTCACACAAGTTCCAACACCAGTAGATGTCAGGATGTGTCTTTTGTGCATCGTTCAACAAAGATCACTGTTGGAGGTGTGTCAGGACTTCATGACTACCTTCAAGATTTTTCTGACCAGGAATTTTATGGCTGTGTACAAAACCTCATGGTTGATGATGTTAGTATCATACTAAATCAGAAATTCAACTCACTTTTGGTCAACATACAGGTTGAGGGGTATGTCAATGCTGTGAGCAATGAGTGCAGGAACATAACAGAGAAGGAGCATATAGACAGTAATCACAGTTTTGAAGTTATTATATACAGCAGTGGTGTTTGGAGTCATTGCGTTACTGTCAATAATACTTGCAGTTGTTGGAGTTACTGCATCTTACCATCATAAGAAAATTAAATATTTCATATAAAGCTGCCTTGGTGTGTACATAACACCTTGATATGATTATGATGTAGGTTGTATTTTATTCTGCTGTACAGAATCATTAAATTTTTGTGGCATAATAGTAATACAATTTGGTAATTGCATACTGTATAGCTATCACTATATTAAGTTATTTTCAAGGGTAAATTTTTTGCGAATTGTTGCCATTTAAAATTTTGAAGAGGAAAATTTTCCCTTTTTCCAGATCTTTTATGCATTAAACAATTCCATTTTGATAAGTGTTGAATTTCAGGGGGGATTATTTTCACGGACAGCTTACCAATGCATAAAAATTGCAAAAATTTCCCCTCTTGAAAAACCACTATATGGTGTGTGCTGCACAATAAATAAGATGTGGCAGTATACGTACTTCACAGTTTTCCAACCATCAATTTAAGGCTGAATTAGTTGGTACAGTGTATGTTCTGGTGATAAACTCTACACAGAAATCATCTATAAATTGCTGTTACAGCAACTATAGGCAGATGCTGGTTTGTTGAAAACCTTGATAATAAGGCCACTTTGTTTTATGGCCACAGTAATGAGGTTTTCAGTAATAGGGCCACCTCACTAATAGGGCCACCTAACTTGGGTCCCATAGGTGGCCCTATTAATGAGATTTCACTGTACTAAGTAAGTGATAAACTCAAACCAGAGAATCTGGTTTTTTATTTGTTTATCCAAATCCTGTATAAGGAAAATACAGACTCCATGTACCCATAGATGATACCTACTGACACTGTAGGTATATATTATCTATGATGCACCCTATGTACAGCACATAAATACACATTATATGCACCAGGGGGAAACATTGAGTATTTGTAACTGGCTGAGCAAAAATCGGTCGTTTTCACACATTTCTTGAATTCCGTTTTTATAGTAACATAGGAGTAGATAATGAATAGTCTTGGAGTTATAGTACTGGACAGTTGAAACAGCAATAAATTTGATCTGTATAGCATTGATATGGCAAATAAATTACAACTGCTTAACAAATCAATCATAACTCACGAATAAAACAAGCTACAATGATGGGACTTGGCTCAATCTGTTCACTATAAACTGGCAAATCTATGAAGGTACACTGGATAGGCCTGTGTCAAATATGCCAACATAATAAGCATACTAGGCTGGAGTGCTATACCAGCAAAGTGCTAGCATGTTAGGTGGATATTTCAAATTATACTTATTTCCATGAAAATAGATCAATACTCCCTAATAGAGCAGTCCACAAGAGCATTCAAATGCAGTCACTTCGTAGTGTAATACTCCAATAGAGCATTCACTGATTAAATGTTCAAATATAATTGTAAGAAATGTTGCTAACCAAGGACTCAATGCAAGCATAAGGTAGCACTGAAGAGTATAATAGGTGAAAATTTTGGGAAATTCCTGAAAGAATTTTGGGCATAATTTTGAGCATATTTGACTCAGGCTTGATACCAAACCATTTAAAATGTACGTGCATAATTTTTTATGTAGCATGCATATTTTTACCCAGTTTACGTATTATAGCAAAATCAAGACACACGGTGTCGTGCGGCCCAAGAAGCCGGCGCGCATCACCCGTGAATATATTGACAGGAAGAACGAAAACGCAATTTTCGCCCTCCATAGCTCTGTGCTGCCTTGACGAAACAAGACGATGTTTGCTGTGGACACGCCCTCCAACTTCAGTACTCCACATTCCAAATTTGAGTGAAATCGCTTCAGGCGTTCCCGAGATATGCGACTTCAAAAATTGGCTTAGTTTCTTCGTATTTTGTTTTTACTTCTTATTTTTCTTCTATTTTTCGCATGCACACTTACAAAAACTGCTATAAAACGCGAACGCCTTATCCGATTGCCTTGAAATTTGGCACACAGAAGGGGGGTATAAAGGCGTATCTCGGTACCAACTTTGGCAAAGAGTTATGAGCGATTATTCACGAAAAATAACACCAATATGTTGTCACGCCTACAGGGTAAACCGCGTATGGGAAGAAGTTCAAAATCGGTGGGTGAATAGGTTAACTATTGAGCCTCAAACCTTTTGTGGTTTGAAAGAAATCGAACTAAAAACCAGGAAGATACAACGAAAAAACCAACAGTGTGTAACAATTACGCAATCGAGATTAGCTAATAAAAAACGACTACTTGCCACGCCTACCAGATAAACCGCTTGGGATAATGCTTTGAAAATCGCTGTACAGATGGAGTAATCATCTTAGAAAGGCTCTTCAATGGTGTAGAAGAATCAGACTTAAAACCACGGAGTTATAACACGAAATCCAACTTGGTGTAACAAGTGCGAGATCGAGATACTCTAATAGAGCGGTCATCCTAATAGAGCAGTCACCCTGAAGAGAATTCAAGAGATCAGTTAGAAACAAGTAACCTGTATAGAGATCAGCTACAAACAAATCACCCTGTAGAGAGTTCAACTACGAACAATTTACCCTGTAGAGAGATCAGCTAGAAGAAGTTACCTTGTAGGGAGTTCAACTACGGAAAGAGATAGTTCAGCTAGAAGAAATCACCTTGTAGAGTTCAGCTACAAAGAAACCACCATGTAGAGAGTTCAGCTACAAACAAATCGCCCTGCAGAGAGATCAGCTAGAAGAAGTTACCTTGTAGAGAATTCAGCTACAAAGAAACCATCATGTAGAGAATTCAGCCGCAAACAAATCACCTGTAGAGAGTTCAGCTACAAACAAATCTCCTTGTAGAGAGATCAGCTACAAGAAGTTTCTTTATAGAGAGTTCAGCTACAAACAAATCACCCTGTAGAAAGATCAGCTAGAAGAAATCACCTTGTACAGAGTTCAGCTACAAAGAAACCATCATGTGAGAGTTCAGCCACAAACAAATCGCCCTGTAGAGAGATCAGCTAGAAGAAGTTACCTTGTAGAGAGTTCAGCTACAAAGAAACCACCATGTAGAAAGATCAGCTAGAAGAAGCCACCTTGTTGAGAGTTCAGTTACAAAGAAACCACCATGTAGAAAGATCAGCTAGAAGAAGCCACCTTGTAGAGAGTTCAGTTACAAAGAAACCACCATGTAGAGAATTCAGCTACAAACTACTGACACTGTAGATACATCACCTAGAAGAAGTTACGTTGTAGACGGTTCAGCTACAAAGAAACCATTCTGTAAAGAGCTCAGCTGCAAACAAATCACCTGTACAGAATTCAGCTACAAACAAATCACCCTGTAGAGAGATCAGCTAGAAGAAGTTACCTTGTAGAGAGTTCAGCTACAAAGAAACCATCATGTAGATAGTTCAGCTACAAACAAATCGCCCTGTAGAGAGATCAGCTAGAAGAAGTTACCTTGTAGAGAGTTCAGCTAAAAAGAAACCATCATGTAGAGAGTTCAGCTGCAAACAAATCACCTGTAGAGAGTTCAGCTACAAACAAATCTCCCTGTAGAGAGATCAGCTAGAAGAAATCACCTTGTAGGGAGTTCAGTTACAAAGAAACCACCATGTAGAGAGTTCAGCTACAAACTAGTGACCTTGTAGAGACATCAGCTGGAAGAAGTTACCTTGTAGAGAGTTCAGCTACAAACAATTCACCCTGTTCAGAGATCAGTTAGAAGAAGTTTTCTTGTAGAGAGTTCAGCTACAAACAAATCACCCTGTAGAAAGATCAGCTAGAAGAAGCCACCTTGTAAATAGTTCGGTTACGAAGAAACTACCATGTAGAGAATTCAGCTACAAACTAGTGACCCTGTAGATACATCAGCTAGAAGACGTTACCTTGTAGAGAGTTCAGCTACAAAGAAACAATTCTGTAAAGAGCTCAGCTGCAAACAAATCACCTGTACAGAATTCAGCTACAAACAAATCACCCTATAGAGAGATCAGCTAGAAAAAGTTACCTTGTAGATAGTTCAGCTACAAACAAATCATCCTGTACAGAGCTCAATTAGAAGAGGTTTCCTTGTAGAGAGTTCAGCTACAAACAAATCACCCTGTAGAAAGATCAGCTAGAAGAAGTCACCTTGTAGAGAGTTCAGCTACAAAGAAACCACCATGTAGAGAGTTCAGCTGCAAACAAATCACCCTGTAGAAAATTCAGCTATAAACAAATCACCCTATAGAAAGATTAGTTAGAAGAAGTTACCTGGTAGAGAGTTCAGCTACAAAGAAACCATTCTGTAAAGAGCTCAGCTGCTAGCAAATCACCTGCACAGAATTCAGCTACAAACAAATCACCCTGTAGAGAGATCAGCTAGAAGAAGTTACCTTGTAGATCGTTCAGCTACAAACAATTCACCCTGTAGAGAGATCAGTTAGAAGAAGTTACCTTGTAGAGTGCTCAGTTACAAAGAAACCACCATGGAGAGTTCTGTAATAAATATATGTATTACATATACAAGATGTAAATTTATTGATGAAATCAGAAATATTTAAAGTATTCAACATTTGTTTCATCTTTTCTTCTTCCTGTGCATGGTAAATAAAAAAAAGGTAGGTTAAAAAAACCTCAAAGCCGGCCTATGTATACAAATACAAAGAGAAGTGAAATCTAATCCAAAACAGCCAAGCTGTAAAAAAAGTGCGGCCCCCAAAAAGGCTATGGTGAAAAAAGATGTGAAATCCAAGGTGGCGGCCAAGAAATGGCTGTGATGGTAGGTTAATGGTAAAAATTTTGATAACGACAATTCAAGTGAATTTTGTGCCAAGACCAAGCGGCACAAAATTCACCTGAATTGTCGTTATTAAAATTTTTACCATTAACCTACCATCACAGCCATTTCTTGGCCGCCACCTTGGATTTCACATCTTTTTTCACCATAGCCTTTTTGGGGGTCGCACTCTTTTTTTACAGCTTGGCTGTTTTGGATTAGATTGTATTATGTGAAAACAGCTGGTTTTTGCTCAGCAGGTTACATTTATTACAGCCATTAGTTTCTACTTTAGATGGGAAGAATTTCATATACGTACAAATGCCATTAGTGAAATTAACATAAGTTCTTACTCACAATCAGAAATTGTTTAGAATATTTAGTCTCCATGTGAAGTACATGGATGGACCAGCACCACAAACTGATACCTATATACACAAGTAGAAGGAAAAATTAAGAATTTTAATTGTTTCACAACTTTTTAGCTTTTCCCTGGTTTCCCTGCTTTTTTGTTCTTTGATCCCCAATCCAGCTTAAAATTCCTAATTTTTCCTTCTACTTGTTTGTTTACCTTTTTATAACACAATTATGACTACTGAATCCATGTGTACCACATTAAAAGAAAGAATGGTGCCAGGCATTCCATAAAATAATTTTTGCATCTGAACGTGCGCCCCAATAATCATTTATGCACTGAAAAGTGAGGTGGCCATTATGCTTCATTTGTAGCTATGCTTTGTTTGTTACACAGTGTTACAAACGAAGAACAGTACAAGAAACTTCTCTGCAATGAATCCAGTTGCTACAGAAAATGTGGGTGAAAAGCATGACACAGCCAGAGGGAAGCATTATCACGCTATCGCAAATCGACATCTTGCATTGTCAAACTGCATGATTTGGTGACTTTTCATAACCAAATGGCTCAGACAAAATGCAACATCCTTTCTCATCTATGGGAATGGCTGTGCTGTACAATACACACTCATCAGATTTAAGACCTCTACATTGAGTCACCGAACATCTGTTGTTGCAATCAACTATGGTGGCCTCTCTTGGTGCTGATGATTTGTATGCAAAATCATAAAAGTAATATTTAAGGCTCAGATGAGCAAGTATGCAATTCACTAGCTAAATCATCTTCACTTAAAATTTTTATTCCATTGACTTTATGTATATTCTTCAAAAGCATATCAATATTGGCTTTTCTAATCAACAAAGTATTGTGAGCTAGCTTCCTACACACCAAACGACAAGCTGTTTTTTTCTTGACAATATATGATTTGATATCTACATCACTTTTGTAGACTTTGTCAAACTTCTGAACAACATTAGAGCACAAATCGTTGTGCTGCATTACTTTCTCCACAAGTTTATCCACATATGACTAAACATCTGAGTCAGAGGATGGCCTTAGTAGATACCTGGAATATAATGTAAGATCCGAACAAATAATAAATCTCTCACAACAGCTCAATAATGTTTAAATGCCAGACTCAATAATGTACAGTTTTTATATGGTACATGATGTAATGTTACTAGTGTTGTTTTAGTAAGGACTTTTAGTTTTAATTAGTTATAGTCATAGTCAGTTTCATCAATAATTTTAGTTTTAGTTATAGTTACAGTTATAGTAACTTTTCTTAATTCCTTTTAGTTATTGATTTAGTTATAGTTATATTCTCTGTGTTATTTTAGTTTTAGTATTAGGTAAACATGCGAAAATCTTTTAATAATTATAGTTATAGTAATATTTATAAAAACGTTTTAGTTTTAGTTATAGTTTTAGTTGTACATAAGAAAATCTTTTAGTTTTAGTTATAGTTTTAGTAATCTTTTCCAATTCTTTTTAGTTTTAGATTTAGTGTTGGTAAAATATTCTGTTGTATTTTACAGTAGTTATAGATTTAGTTTTAGTTAACTAATACATATTTGTCTTACTAAAAGTACTTTTAGTTTTAGTTATAGTTAAAACAACACTAAATGTTATACATAGTTACATGATGTCATACAGTTACAATGATTGTGTCACACATGCATAAATGTTAAAAGTTAATTACATTAGTTAGTTAGTAATTCTACACATAACACGAATAAGCAACACTAAAAACACACACATACCTATGCTTAGAATTTTTACAAAGCTCATTAATGCGGTGCTTAGCATAATATTTCTTTGAAGTCTCTGCAGATTCCACGAGATTTCTCAGTGTCCTTGTGGTAATGTTTGCTTACTCGCTCTGCAGATTCTACACGAGATTTCTTGATATCCTTTACATAGTGCACTTTAGAGCTTTCTGTGTACTTTGTACGTGAGGCCATTAAATCTCTATAATAATCATCTATATGACACTTAGATATGACACTCTCTTCTCTGAATCATATTTTTCTTTGTGATGTAACAGAATATCTTCTTTGTTAGTGTCATAATATGATTTATTGATGTACTCTGTCCTCAGAAGGCATAATGCAATCATACTCATTGATAATACCTCAGACAGAAGAAAAAATAAAAGTGATTAATGCTATATACTGATATTCTACAATTAACAGTGTTCATAAAATGAAATATCTTAATACAAAAAGCTTACACAGCAAAGCATCTAGTGTGTTAAGAAATGCAACTGGTGATTAAACCGTGCTAACTAATCAGCACGTGCCCTTGCACATGCCTGTTTTATATTGTTAAGAATGAGTTCTTATCCTACACTCATCTGGAACACAGTTGAACTCAAACACAAAAGAAACAAACAATTAACAGTGTTCATAGAATGAAATAAGTTAGTACAAAAAACTTACACAGCAAAGCAGTGCATGCATTAAGAAATGCAAGACTGATTAGCTAAACCATGCCAACAAATCAACATATGTCTGTTCTACTTTGTTAAGAACGAATTCTTATCCTACACTCATCTGGAACAGTCAATTGAACTCAAACACACAAGAAACAGTGTTCATAGAACGAAATAGGTTAGTACAAAGAACGTACACAGCAAAGCAGTGTGTTACTTCTCCAGTTCGTTGCCCATGTGGTAGTGTTGTTGATCAATTTGGTGATCATCTCCTGGGCTGTGTACATGGACCCATGTGTATATGTAGGCATGATGCTTTATGTGATGTGATATATCATGCTTTACTTCAGGACAACACTGGTTGCCGTAAAGAGCAACAGTGTGCTGGCTCCCAATTGCATTGCCCGGGTGATGTTTTTCACCCTGACTTTGTGTATGGGAAGCCTGCGTACTTCAATGTTACTGTGCATTGTCTGTTACAGAAATCTTTGTTGGGTCGGTCTGCAGTTTCAGCAGGTGTGACTGCTGCTAAAGGAGAAGAAGAAAAGGATGCTCACCATGATGAGCTTGTGTAGGCTGCTGGTGGTGTCTTTGTCCCCCTGGTGGTTGAGTCCTTGGGTTTGTGGTCTGCTGGTAGTCGTCCTGTCTTGCAGGATATTCTGTAGGTTTAGCTGCTTTTTTCTGTTTTTTGTTTTTATAAATTAGGTTTAACTTCTAGCTAGAGATTGGGGAGGATGGAAGTGCCATTAGGGCTGGAATAAAAAATAAATAAATAAAAAGATTTTTTTTAAATTTAAGTGCGTTAAGAAATGCACTAAATAAATTATTAGCAGGAAGCCACTAATGCGCTATCGCGAATAAATGAACACCTTGGCACTGTCAGCAAAAAGAACTGGGTACAAAGGAGAGTCCATGATGCATGTATTTTGTACATACTACGGTTAGTGAAAAGGCACATCTCTGGACAAAATGACGTCAAACAGTGAAGAAATCAAGCTTGTAGCTATATCCATTGTTTAGTTATGCTTGGCTAAAGGCATCAGTTAGTCATTGTTAAATAGAAAAAAAATTAAAATTTCATAGAAACTTTTTGGAAGGGTTTGGAGTTGATCTGAAGACATTTTTGGGCTTGGCTGTGCCTAACCAATACTACCAAGTTGTTATGAAGGAAATTTGAGGCTGGTTTTAGGGTGATATTAATTTTTGGGCAAGAAAGCCCAAAACTGCATGATCCCTAATATACAGTACTACCGTACTGTATGATACCAACAGCAATGGATAATATGGTAGTATCATAAACCACAAGTGTTGTGATAAGGTTTTTAATATTATATAGGATAGGAGGCAGAGTGTGTTAGAGTTGGGGATGCCTAAAATTTATGTTGGTATAGTAGTAGGTGTGTGAAACTCAGCATGTGAAGAATACTAATTCTAGGGGGATGTGCCCCCCCCCAACCCAAGAAAAATATGAAAATTAGGTGTAAGGAATTGTTCTTGAGTTAATACTGTAGGTACATGTTTGACTGTTGTATATGGGTGACTGCTGTATTAGAGCATCTCGATCTTGATTGACCAGTTTCTGGAAACCATGCAAGAGTTCACTTGATGACTATTGTGCAACACAGCTTTGAATTGGGGGTGTTGAGCACCCTCAGTAAACAAGTTTGGAGTGCTGGAACACCTCCAGTACCCCTTCTTCCACCGCCTATGTGTTAAGATGGAACAAGTCTCAGAGTATAACAAAAAATTTTATCAAACCTGTACCACTTCCTGTCCCAGCAAGAATATCTCATTACAATGACCATGTCAAATAGGTCCCAAACATAACTAAAGTGTATTTCATGACATCCTTAATAAGACTATCCCATTATAGTGACCATATCAAGTAGGTCTCAAACATAGCTAAGGTGTATTTTGCAACCTCATTGATAAGACCACCTTACAAACTTAGGCCAATCCAATTGCGTATCACCAAATGAGCATTAAAATTCCCAGAGCTGTTTTGTATGATCCAAACATAGCCTTCTGGCCTACAATATGTTACACATTTGTAAGTTGTGCTGTATGTGTTTACGTACACTATTTTTACCATGTGTTCAGTGCAGGCTTTTATCTTTGCACCAGTAGACAAATACTCTTTTTGTTCTCTGTGAGTTTGCTGAAGGTAGTCAAACTTGCTTGTTATATTCCCTTGAGTCAGCTGGGACATTATATGGTTTCACTATTGACCCAGTGTTAAGTTCATGATGCATATAGAAAGTGACTAAATTTTTCATCTCCAGCAGGAGCCAGCGTGCCATGTCTGGCCAAGCCAGTTGACTTGGGTATCCCCACCCCAGTCTTTGAAATGTTGCCACTTCTGTCAAAAAAAATCATGAATAAAGTATGAGTAATATTTTTACCAACCAACCATGAGGTGAGTAATAACAGGTGGTTTAGTCCGGTCAGTAGTTGCATCAACTTGTATGCCTGTAATAAAATTTGTTTTATTTGTTTTTATTTGTGTGCGTGGTGTGAAAAAACCAGTGTGATTATAACACACAGGTGTGATTATGATAATTATCTAAGAGGGTACAAAACTGATTGTGTGGGGGGAGTTGACTATATGAGGGAGATTGACTTACCTACCTTTTAGGGTAGGTAAGTCAAGATTTTTTAACATTAATGGAACATTTGAGAAACTAGAGTAATCCTTGTAACATAACCTTACCGCTGATTGTTGTGATACCTGAAGTGAAAACTGATAATGATTGTAACAGATCACGTGTACATAAATTATGGGTTACACTAATCATACATACATACATAATCATATTAATACACAGCTACTACTTCTACATCCCCCCGCAAGCTTGTAATTTGTGGGAAAATATGAACAAGCTTAATTACTAACTGTTCCAATAAGTGTTTTCTATAAGTCTGTTAGTGGGCTTCCTTGGTCTGTTTGATCTTTGTGGCTGGCTTGGTGATGCGGTGCCCAATGGTTGGTGTACTTCATTGCTTGGCTGCTGCTGTGGCACATTGGCCTGGAGTAGTGGTTCATCTATTGGCTGTAGTGACTGTGGCTGTGCTGGCAGTGATACTCGTTGTCGTAAGTTTCTTGTGAGGACCTTCCCAGACTCTTGTCTTAACAATATACTGGTGATGCTGCCCCATTCTGATCACTACACCATATGTATCCTAGAGCCTGGTTCTTGGATCCTGCAAAGCTACCTGAGAGCCTACGTAACCTCTGGTAATAAATGTGCCTGTCTGTTGTAGTAGCGTTCCACTGCTTGTTGGGTGCATTCCGCCTTCTCTGCTGCTCTGTCTGGGTTGGTTTGCCATTGTGGGTCAAATGACTTGGGATGGGCAGGGAGTGTATCTTGGACTGGATGCCCAAAGAGTTACTGGGCTGGAGATAACCAGTCTCGTGATGATGGCGTGTTGCGGTACTGCAACAATGCCTTACAGAGCTTATCCTCATCCAAGTATCTGCTGTTCCAGGCAGTACATATAATCTTCTTCATCGACTTTACCGTTATTTCTGCTTTGCCATTGCTCTGTGGATAGTGTGGTGATGACATTTGATGTCTGAAGCCCCACTGCACGAAAAAGTCTTGAAACTTCTTAGAGGTAAATTGTGGCCCTCCATCTGACCAAAACAAGTCAGGTACTGCCGTTCTACTAAATAGCTCCCTCAGGTTCATTGTAGGTGTTGCTGCATTGACACTTTTCCCAACAGTGGGCCAGTCTGTACATGTAACAGTCCACTACAACCAGGTAACACCATAATAGCAAGTCTGCAACAATCTCTTCAAAAGGATGAGATAGACGTGGTTTGCTGACAATTGGCTCCTCAGCATGGGATGGTAAGTGCGTTTGACACTGTAAGCAGCATGATATCATGTTTTTAATATCATTGTATACCTGGCCAGTACACTGTGAAGCATGCCGT
Source organism: Dysidea avara (assembly GCF_963678975.1). Taxonomy (NCBI): domain Eukaryota; kingdom Metazoa; phylum Porifera; class Demospongiae; order Dictyoceratida; family Dysideidae; genus Dysidea; species Dysidea avara. The sequence goes on along the minus strand of NC_089282.1, from coordinate 18,076,055 downwards.
CTGTTTGGTCCGTGATAACCAGAAAATGCTGCATGCCTCCCAGAAATACATGACGCTTAGTTACTGCTCATGCAATCACCAGCGGTTCCAATTTGATGACAGCATATTGTGACACAGCAGGTGTCAAGAAACCAGAGCCTGCTTGGACCAAGCTCCAGTGGCCAGCATCAGAGTTGCTGTAGGACAAACCCAAGTCCTTGCGTACTGGCATCAGTGCAGAGACGCATCTCCTTAGCTAGATTGAAGTATGCTAGGGCATAAGCTTTGATTTTGTTTCTGCAAAAGCTTGGTCATGTTCTTGTGACCACAAAAAATCGTGCTTAATGTGCAGCAAAGTACGCATTGGCAGTAGGAGTGTGGAAACTATGTCTGTGCTGGATGATAGCTGATTGGCCAAACCAAAGAATGATCTCAGGTCACTGTGGTTTGTTGGTGTAGAAAAATTAGACACAACATTAGTGATTGAAGAATCTAAACGATAATCCTCTGGAGATAGTTGGAACCCTGCAAAAGTTACTTGGGTTTGGACAAATGAGCATTTGTCCTTGTTGAGTGAAATTTGTTGCTCCTGTCTTCACTGTAAAAACTGGCAGACATGTGCCATATGACTTTCCCCATCCTTGTCATATATCACGACATCATCAACCACCCGACAAAAACCTGTTAGTTCCTCAAAAGCCTCTGCCATCCTGCAATTATAGTGTTTTGCAATGGACAATAGACCATAAGGAGCTCTCAAGTAATTGGCAGCAACACTGACAGTAAAGTACTTGGCTTCACTGGATGCAATGTCTGCCACTGCCTTGGCTGAGGTAGGGGACTGGTAGCGTTCCCTTCGCACATAACGATTGAGACGAGACAGGTCGATGCACATTCATTCTGATACGATCTGTGCCCTTCTTTGGCATCACTACAACTGGTACTCACCACTTGGTTACTTCTGTGACTAGGGCTATGATGCCTTGTTCCTGGAGCAGATCCAGCTCTGCTTAGGCAGTTCACTCTCTTACTTCTACCGGTGTGGCTGATAAGAATGATGATTTGGCATTTCAAGAGTTGCTTCAGCGACATCCTGTCTCTGATCCACCTTCTTGTTCAGCCCCCAAGACTGCTTCTTTAGTTGTAAATGAATCTGCTGTATTAATATGTTTGAAGGGTTTTTCTCGTGGTACCAGTCCCGGTGCCTCTGGTTTACGGGCACAACACCTTGATGTAGTCAGTGGCCACACTGCACCTTCTGCTGAACTTTGCCTTACCACCCTCACTTGTCTGATGAACTTTTTGCTTTCTGGAAAAGCTTCTCTGTCGCTTGTCCCTTGGTTGTGTGGTGCCCCTTTAACAGCTCTTCTGAAAAAGAACGGGGGTGTTCGTCCTATTGCAGCTGGTGAAATTCTTCGTCGCCTTGCCAGTCGTCTGTGTTGTCAATTTGCTCGTCCCTTTCTCTCTGACTTTTTCCTACCTTATGGGTCAAGTGAGTGTTGGTATCCCAGGTGGTCTTTTGGCAGCTATCCATGCTGTCCATCATTCTCTTTCCCAATTTGGCAATGATGAATCTCTGGCTCTACTCAAAATAGACATGAAGAATGCATTTAATGAATGTAATCGCTCAGCTTTTCTTGATGGTGTGTGTAAAGAGTTTCCAGATATTTCCCCCTGGGTGTATTGGTGCTACAGTCAACCTGCTGAGCTGAGGTTTGGCCACAGGCATATTCTTGCTTCCAACAGGGAGATCTTCTTGGTCCCTTACTTTTTTCTTTGGTGTTGGTGCAATTTCTTTGTTCCATCTCTTTTAGTGAAACTTGTCTTCTTAACCTGTGGTATTTACATGATGGCACATTTATAGGTACTATAGATCTTGTCTTCACGCATTACTTTCACATTTTACTGAGTCGGGTCCCAGTTTTGGTCTTTACATCAACCTATCCAAGTGTGAACTATACTGGCCTTCTGGTGACAGTTCTTTTCCTAACTTTCATCCTGCCATCAAGCATATCAACCCCAAGAACAGTGGTTTGGAGCTTCTTGGATCTCCTATTTGGGGACCTCCACAGTTTTATGATGCCTTTTTGTCTGTTCAATTTGATAAAATAGTTGCAATTCAGGATAAATTGGTTGACCTCGAGGACCCTCAAGTAGAGTTGCATCTGCTTAAGAGCTGTCTTAGCGTTTGCAAGGTCACTCACCTTTTATGTTGTGTGCCATCTTCCTCTTTGGGCTCCTTTCCCTCACATTTTGACCTTAGGTTGCGAGAATGCCTTAGTAGAATCTTGTGTTGTGAAATTTCTGATAGTAGTTGGACACAAGCCACCTTGCCATTTAGGTTAGGAGGCTTGGGCCTACGTGAATCTGGGCGTTCTGCTGCTCCTGCATTTGTGGGGTCCTGTAATTCTGCCCATATTTTAGTATCACGTTTAGTGGAAACTTTTGATGTTTTTATGCCATTTCCCGGGGAAGATTGTTCCCTCGCTTTCTTCAAAGATATGTCTGTTTCTGTGTTGCATAAAGACTTTCATCTTGGTCATCCTGCCTATTTTGATTTCTCCGTCAGGAGTACCACTCAGTCTGCTGTCATATCTTCTGCTTCTTCTCAGGCTGGGGTGGCCGCTGCTGTTGGTGAGATAGCTAAGGACACTCAATACCAGGACATTGTGAATGATAATGGAAGAGATTTTATCCCTCTTGTATGTGAGACCTTTGGTGTTTGGTCACCATATGCCCTATCAATTTTAGGATCCATAGCTGACAGAACAACTGTTAGAAACGGTTTACCTCGAAAGTTTGCTACGCGCCAACTTCTTCAGCAACTGTTTGTGACTTTGTGGAGGTACAATGCAAAAATGATACTCCACCAGTATTCGCTTACTGCTGAGGATGAATTTTCTGACTTTAACATTGGTTAAGTTAAGTACATAGCTAGTAATAAGTATATAGTTAGGTAATAAGTAGTAGTATGGTGTAGTTTTCAGTATGTACATGTGTTTCTACTTGTAATCTTCTCATATGATCATATCGAGGATCGTTGTGTAGTTTAATAGTCGGCAGTGACGGTCGTCAGCCACTCTAAGGCACAATATAAATGGATGCAGCTTGTAACTTGTCATACACTACCACAAGTGTGCATGGGAGGGAGGCTTAGTTACCTAGCTGTTAATACAATCTCCATTCATCATTGAGTCATTTTGCAGTAGCTATAAATACCGATTTCATAACTATTTACTGAACAGAGTTTTCAGGAGGGTCCCTCTATATATTATTATCTCTTGATAATATCTATGATAGGAATGACCTACATAAGATGTAGACATATACTGCAGTATAATCCATGGGAAAACCTTTGTGTCTAGACAAGTAAAAAAAGAAATAAAAATCAAAGGAAGCTGAATATCCTTGAAAAAGTGCATATGCTAGGTCCTGCTGATGCAATAATGACTGACTCTATAAGAGCACATGTGTGCACACAACAAGTGCACATGCACTGTTGTCCTGGCTTGTGCTGTCCTGGTTGCCTGCTGTGATCAGGTTGTGCAATCTGCACCCCTATACCCAAACACTGATGATGTGTTATAGTCACCATTGCTTTTCAGTTACATTTCATACTTTGAGTATGATGACACTTAATTGGCTCATGCCCTATATACAGTATAGTACAGGAACTGGTCCCGACCAAAAAATTTGATTAATGGTTAAACAATAGCTACGGACTTCAGAAAAATCCGAGAACACATATTTACAGGACACTATTACATTGTGTGAAAAGCTACAATGTTTTGCAGAACATGCATGACAGAACTTTGAACATATAAAACATGGGACGTTTTAATTAGCAACTCTAAAGCCATCATTAAGAATTTACTAATGAATCATTTACACAATTACAATGCTACATCCTTCGCTGTTTCTTTATACAGCCTCTACTGAAGTCACGTTAAAATAATGCATAATATGGCTAGAGTCTCAAAGCTCATATCTATTATACTTTTGCATGTTTTTTTTACACTTCTCTTGCCCGGTAAATGATCATGTATATATTGACATGATGTAATGGCATCCCGTAAATATATGTGTTCTGAAGACCTCTATAAATTTTTTTACATGAAGCACCTATCCAGAATTCTGAGCCACCTGTGTAGATTGCTATGAATAAGCAGGGTAGGTTGATATGCAAGACTGGTTCCTGTAGTAGACTCACAGGTGAAAGTGCTGACACCCCAAGTCCCACATCTGTCATCTGAGACATGGAAATATTGACACACCAATCGACAACGTTAGAAATATTTATATTACCAGAAGTATACAGTTTTTTATGAACTCATCGGACATATTTTGGCAAGGGTATACGTGGTGATATTAAGTTGTGTAAACATGTTAGGAAGTGTAGGAAGTGAACTGTTAGAACCCTCTCCTGCATGCGTCATGTGTCTGCAGATGCATAGCCATAGCTATTGACTTTTGTTCAACATTTTTTATATCTCTTGAAGATTTTTGTATAACTGAAGTTTATACACTTAGAAAATAGCATGGAGTCACACATCTCCTATAGCATAGTCATGTAGAAACAGTATATGTACATGAGCAATAAAAATATTAATAACTAATTATGATGTCAAGCCACCTTGTAAAAATCAGACCAAGCATAGCAGAAAAGATATGTTTCAAAACTTGAAAATGTAGAAACCACACAATGAGTGACTGTAGTAATCATATAGAATTCTTATTGTGTGATACCGCTGCCCAGTATAGCTAACTGTATACATGGCCATAATTTAAGTATGTTTGTATTTCTTGTCCAATTGGTATAGCAGAAACAAAAACAACACTGAATGAATATTGTAGTGATGATAATAAGTAGTATGATTGAGTGATTTGTAACTATCCCCATATTTTATAACCACTCTAAATAAAGGGAGTTTTTGTAGAAGCCTTAGTTGCAGTGAAAACTGAGCCTGTATGACTGACTGCCAGAACTGCATTTTTAGTTGAATAATAATCACTCCACCTATACCCTATATGGTATGGCCATGCTGTAGTGCTGCAATACCTGTGATGAGAAGCTGCTGAAATCACTCTCAGATTTGATTTCAGGGTGTATAGTTTACTGGATGACATGCTCTTAGTCTAGGTTATCATCATGAGTGTACTTTGCATACTAAAATATACAGAATATCTCTTCTCCAAAGGCGGATCCAGGATGAGGGCTCCCCTCCCCTTTTATGTGGAGCAGCCATACTTCTTTTGAATGGATTACTAAACTGTACATATATCAAGCCAAAATTGATTGATCACTCGAGAAGTATACATACACAACCAACTCACCTGAAATTCACAGTCAATTAAAGTTGTCACCCAATGCCTTCATGTGTACTAAATGCCTCTAAAAGAATTATCACGTTGCTGGTGTTTAAGCCATCCGTATAGCCTTTCTAACAGCTTTTAATACTTCACAACCATCAGCAAAAGACAAAATGGGAAAAATTAACAATGAGACACTACCAAGAAGCAATGATTTGCTGCTACAATAATACATCAACTAACAAGAGAATCTAGCTGTTCTCCCCAACCACCTACAACTTAGCCTATTTGTGTCCCTCCACTTCATGTGTACTTATGGTATTATGTAGCTAGACCCTAATTTGAAATGTTACTAATTAATTATAGAATAATTATCATTGCAGCCATTTCTTGGCCACCACCTTTGATATGATGCTAGCCTATTTGGAAGGCTGCACCCTTTAGCTGTTTTGAATTACACACTTTTTATATAGTGTAAAAGTCAATTAATTTTGTGACTGAATTTGATAAAACAAGGCTTCGACGCACAAAGCTTCGTTAGAAGATATGGCGATTTTAAGGAATCATTGTGTAATAACTTCTCAGTGCCTACAGCTGTGCAAACAAAATTTGCACCAATTATTCATCTATTTACTAGCTATCACTGAGTGGGTGTATACATTTCTGATACCCAAAATTTGCCCTGTTTTGGGCAGCTTTTTTCGAGCGGGTAATAATATCACAGGTGGTAGTAATAGGGTGGGGGTGGTAGTGAGAGGGTGGGGGTGGTGGGTGGGCTTAATAGCTATAGCCATAGGGGTATAAAATGAAGTAAGAAGACGATTGGAATCCAGGGGCAAGTTTGGGCTCTCCATGGCCCTCCATGGCCCTCAAATCACTTCAAATTGACTGAGAACACTATTGGCGAGCTCTCTGTGAAGTCCCAGCTCACTACACACCATTATCACAAAGCCATGGCCATTTAATGGCGCCAATCTCCCACTCGTGGCTTTGACAGGGTGGGAAGAAAGCTGCTACAGAAACCAGACCTGCCAGTGCTGAAGGAAGTACAGTGTGGAATATGATAGTGTATTAGACCAGCAATCCATTTCTGGTAAAAACGTAAGTTTGATTTTGTGTGTGTGGAAGCCTTAATATGAAATCCGGTCACATTTAAGGAATTAGTCTATACAGAGAGAGGTCATGCATGCATGCTTCTTCTGATAAAGTTATTAAAACATCATTTTTTCTCTAAACTTTCCAAATTTGAAACTCTTGGTAAACTTTACAAGAGTCATCTTTACCATAACATTAGATGTTTGTGGTAAGCTCCTTCCTCCAGAGCACCATACACGGTATTAAAGTCATTCAATATTATATGTTTTTTGCAGGTTCATCATTTGATGGTGTTATTGTTTACTACAATGGTTGCTATGGCATTTGGACAAGGTTGTACTCAGATCACAACATGTATCCCTGGTCAACTTATGGTCAACTGTTATATTGTCACACGTGACTCTAATTTGGTTTCACCTATACGGATTACCTCCTATGTGTCGGAGAATATTCCTCCCACCTCTGTTATCTACTGTTTAAATGATAGTGTGTTCTTTAATACACCAGGAACTGTGACATATGAAGCTTCAATTGGTTTTACAATAAATGACACAATAAATGCTGTTTTGTTACCACAGTCTCCTAATAGAGAAGAAGATGGTGATCGAATAACTGGTAGGATAATAGCTTACGACACACCTGATCAGAGTGAAGCTAGTCTACAAGTTATCATTGTAGATGTGAATGAGTTTCCCCCTGAAATTATAGCTCCAAATGAATTACAACATTCACTCAGGTTTACTGAAGGGGAGAGACCAACTCATTCTTTAGTTGGAAGAAGATGGTGATAGTGAGGATGATCAAAGAACAGTTAGTTTCAGAATTGAAGGCATTGGTGGTGATGAGTTTAACGTCACCAGATCGACTGTTGGTCCTATTACCTTTTTTAATCTCATGTACACTTATAATTCTCCATTAAACAAAATATGTATTGCATTCTATCAACTAACTATTGTGGCTGTTGATAGCATCTCTCCTGTAATGACAAGTAACCCTTCACTACAAGTCAACATTACAATTGAAGATATCAACGATAACGTTCCACAGTTTTAAGGGTAATCATGTGTTTGTTATTCCTGAGGGATTAGAAGAAGGTTTGTTTGTTGGTAATGCTGAAGACAATGGAGTGGTCCCACTAAGTAACACTGCTGTATTCACTTTTGTAGTTCAACATCCAGTTAGATTCACATATAACACATACACATTTGAATTGGTAAAGAACAACAATCCTTTCTTTAGTGACAGTGGGTAATGTGAGTGCATCCTCTCTTGTTCCTGTTAGTTTCTATTATTGTATTGAAGGACCTGGTAGTGACAAGTTTACAATTGATAGGGACACTCGGAAAATAACAGCCCAAGAAAGTTTAGACAGAGAAACTTCACCTATGGAGATGTTTACAGTTGCAGCAGTGTATAGTAATCACTCTGATCTGTCATCTACTGCTATTGTACAGATTATAGTAATTGATGTAAATGACAACCCTCCACAATTTAGTTCATCAAATTACACAGTTTCAGTTACTGCAGGACAAAGGATTGCTGGTACAGTGTTTGCCAATGACAGTGACTCTGGCGATAATTCCAACATTACATTTTCCACTCCAACAACTGCTACTCCACTAAGTGTTCTTAATATTGGTAACGACAAGGCAGAAGTAGTTATCGAAGAAGATGAGATTGGAACATTTGGAATCACAGTTGTTGCAACTGATGGTGGTGGAAGGATGGCTTCAACTTCAGTAGAAGTGCATGACAATTCAACCAGCATCATCCAGTAGTGACTCTACTATAAATACACCAGTTGTTGTAGTTGCTGTTATTGTCTGTGTTGCATTTCTTATTACTACAGTAATTCTGATAGTAGTGACTGCTTATTTTACTGGCAAATGTAACAAAACACATTTTCGATTTGTTTAGATTTTATGCATCCCAAGTGTATACCTCCTTGTGTGCGTGTATGTGTGTGACTATATGCTGTACCACTATAAAGCTATATGTATCATTAATGTGTCATCAACCAATTTGTAAGGTCTGTCATTCTCATACTAGTAATATGTAGCATACACACTGAATAGTGGGACATCAAAATATGCTGGATTAAGAATATACAGTTCAAATATGCACATTTTGTTCTTGCATGCTCATATTTACATTAGATATCTTAGCTTGTCCCAAGTTTATATAATGTAGTATGGCCCATCTCAGTTTTTATGACATAGGACATTTTGTCAGACTATATAAATTGGACACATATAAGGCATTATAATTCAGTACAGAAACAAATGACATTAGTGTTTATGTCATGCAAACATGTATGAGCAACACCAATAACTCATGCCGATTGGCTACAAATATATATGAATAAAGTGCAAATGCATGTATATGTAGCATGGTATGTATACAGGATCCATCTATATGCTATAAGATAATTGAACTCTATGATAGCTAACTTGTTATACTACATTAGGGCTGAAACAAATATCTATTATCCAGATAAAGATCAAGACACACGATAGTGTGTCGTGCGGCCCAAGAAGCCGGCGCGCCACACCGTGAGTATATTAACAGGAAGAAAGAAAACGCAATTTTCACACCTATGTAGCTCTGTGATTCCTTATCCGATTGGAACCAAATTTGCTAGAGACGTGCCTCCCAGTTAGGGGAGTCTACATTCCAAATTTGAAGAAAATCGCTCCAGCCATTTCCGAGATACGAGCGAACAAAATTTCGTTTTAATTTCTTCGTTTTTTTCTTCTTCTTCATCATCTTCTTCATTTCGCACACTTCGCAAAATTCGCCATAAAACACGAATGCGTGCTCGGATTGGGCTGAAATTTGACACACTTAAAGGGCTCATTAAGGCGGATCTCCGTACCAACTTTGGTAGGAATCCGATGAACATTCACGGAGTTATGACCGATTATTTGCGTAAAATAAGGTCGAAGGTCTGTCACGCCTACAGGGTAAACGCCTTGGAAGAATCAGTTGAAAATTGATATGTAGATGGAGCAACCATCGTAGGAGTGCCTTTTTGTGGTTTGAAAGGAATCGGGATAAAGACCATGGAGATATGACACAAAACCCAACCTGTGTCAAAATTACGCGATCGATTTTTATGAATAAAAAAACTATTAGTTTTCGTGTCTACCAGGCAAACCGCTTAGAGCAACGAGCTGAAAATCAGTATGTAGCTGGAATAATCATCATAGAAAGTTCTTGCAGTAGTACAGAAGAATCGGATTACAAATCACTGAGTTATGATTCGAAAGGCAACTACGTGCAGCAAATGCGAGATCGAGATACTCTAATAGAACAGTCACTCTAATAAAGCATTCAGCTGCATTTATAATTTACTCAGTTATATTACATTGCAAGTTATTCTGTAGGGAATTCAGCTACAAACAAGTCACCCTGTAGTCAGATTAGCTAGAAGAAGGTACCTAATAGAGAGTTCAGCTACAAAGAAGCCATCATGTAGAGAGTTCAGCTCAAATAAATCACCCTGTAGAGAATTCAACTACAAACAAATTGCCCTGTAGAGAGATCAGCTAGAAGAAGTTACCTTGTAGAGAGTTCAGTTACAAAGAAACAATCATGCAAAGAGTTTAGCTGCAAACAAATCACCCAGTAGAAAGTTCCGCTATGAACAGATCACACTGTAGAGAGTTCAGTTAGAAACAAGTCATCCTGTAGATAGATCAGCTAGAAGAAGTCACTTTGTAGAGAGTTCAGCTACAAAGAAACCACCATGTAAGAGAGTTCAGCTGCAAACAAATCACCTGTAGAGAGTTCAGCTAGGAACAAGTCACCCTGTACAGAGATCAGCTAGAAACAAGTCATCCTGTAGAGAGTTCAGCTAGAAGAAGTTACATTGTAGAGAGTTCGGTTACAAAGAAACTACCATGTAGAGAGTTCAGCTGCAAACAAATCACCCTGTAGAGGGTTCAGCTACAAACAAGTCACCCTGTAGAGAGTTCAGCTAGAAGAAGTTACATTGTAGAGAGATCAGCTAGAAACAAGTCACCCTGTAGAGAGTTCAGCTAGAAGAAGTTACATTGTAGAGAGTTCAGCTACAAAGAAACTACCATGTACAGAGTTCAACTGCAAACAAATTGCCCTGTAGAGAATTCAGCTACAAACAAGTCATCCTGTAGAGAGTTCAGCTAGAAGAAGTTACATTGTAGAAAGTTCAGCTACAAAGAAACTACCTTGTACAGAGTTCAGCAGCAAACAAATTTCCCTGTAGAGAATTCAGTTACAGACAAATCACCTTGTAGAAAGATCAGCTAGAAGAAGTTACCTTGTAGAGAGTTCAGCTACAAACAAATCACCCTGTAGAGAGTTCAGCTAGAAACAAGTCACCCTGTAGAGAGTTCAGCTAGAAACAAGTCACCCTGTAGAGAGATCAGCTAGAAGAAGTTACATTGTAGAGAGTTCAGCTACAAAGAAACTACCATGTAGAGAGTTCAGCTACAGACAAATCAACTTGTAGAAAGATCAGCTAGAAGAAGTTACCTTGTAGAGAGTTTAGCAACAAACAAATCACCCTGTAGAGGGCTCAGCTACAAACAAGTCACTCTGTAGAGAGTTCAGCTAGAAGAAGTTACATTGTAGAGAGTTCAGCTACAAAGAAACTACCATGTAGAGAGTTCAGCTGCAAACAAATTGCCCTGTAGAGACAAACAAATCACCCTGTAGAAAGATCAGCTAGAAGAAGTTACCTTGTAGAGAGTTCAGCTACAAACAAATCACCCTGTAGAGAGTTCAGCTACAAGCAAGTCATCCGGTAGAGAGATCAGCTAGAAGGATCACCTTGCAGAGAGGTCAGCTACAAAGAAATCATCCTGCTTCATCTTTCTTCTTCCTGTAGTAAAGAAAAAATGACAGGTTAAAAAGCCCTAAAGCCAGCCATAGGCCGGCTTTAGGGTATACAAATACAAAAAGAAGTGAAATCTAATCCAAAACAGCCAAGCTGTAAAAAAAGAGTGCGGCCCTGAGAAAGGCTATGGTGAAAAAAGATGTGAAATACAAGGTGGCGGCCAAGAAATGGCTGTGATGGTAGGTTAATGGTAAAAATTTTAATAACAACAATTCAGGTGAATTTGGTGCCGCTTGGTCTTGGCACAAAAAATTCACCTGAATTGTCGTTATTAAAATTTTTACCATTAACCTACCATCACAGCCATTTCTTGGCCGCCACCTTGGATTTCACATCTTTTTTCACCATAGCCTTTCTCAGGGCCGCACTCTTTTTTTACAGCTTGGCTGTTTTGGATTAGATTTACTATCCGGAAAGTAATTTGAAGCCATCAGGGGAGGTTAGTATACTATGAGGACATTGTGTTCTGGGTAACAGGTTTCCTAGCAACTACGTGTCATGGTAACAGACTGCACATCTGGTTTAGCAAGCAAAAAAAAAAACTTCAACAGTAAATTTTCCTTGATACATAGCTTACACAATTAACATTACTTCAAACTTATTTTTCATATGAATGTTATTTGTTTCTATTCTAATAAATAAAATAGCTAGTCAGCGTTTTAGTAGCAAGTGATGATGTCACTATCCATGAGATATCTGGAAAGATTTTGTTCAGAATATCTGGATAGTAAAAATTCCTATCTGTTTCAGTCCTACACTGCATGCAGTCTAATCCTTACAGAGATGGCAACTGATCATGACTTACCTGTGGAAGTATATATATCTGCTAGCCCAACATTAATTCACAAAGTTGATGTATTAATCCCTATATGTGCATGAATTTTATAAGTTGACACAAGAAATTAACAAAATTAATATGCAACATCCAAACATTTAATAACCTATTTTTCTCTTGCCTGTCCCTTCTATGCATGTGGAGATCATCAGTTTGTCTTATAATTACCAGAAATATAAAATCATAAGATAGCTATAAACACCATAGCTAGTCAGTCACATGGCATGTGTTGCTCCAAATGATCATGAAGTTGTGAATGTACTAATGTGTAATATATAGTTCAATACATGTATATACAAATAATTATGAAAACTTGTTTTCCAAGAATATGTATGTAGCTAGCTAGACGGAAAATATTAGTCAGTAATGCCAGCAATGACACTCATCACTTTGCATTATGATCGTTTACATAATTTCTTCCTATCACCATGTACTCCCCAACATATATATGATGAGTTCATACACCAAACGATTATGAAACAATCTCAAGAAGTTCTGAAAATTACGAGCAAAAAAGTTTTTTTGGTTATCTATGTGGTACTGCATGGTTTTGTATACAAGCTTTACCGTGCTTTTAGTGGACCACCAACATAATAGCTATATACATACCACAGTACATTCCACACTTTAGATTGCAATAACTTGTTATAGTCTACCAGACAATAATACTAGTGCATAACATAAGGAACAATACAATTGCCACTGACTCTCAGGTGACTAGATTATGCTTATTACCCACAGAATTGCATTGGACCATTATTGCATGGTCACTGTAATAATGTACAGCATCACAGAACTACAAAGCAGAAGCTTAAATTAAATGTTACTGTATGAACATATGTTTGATAGGGATGATAGTTGCTGCGGCTGCTGCTGCATGAAATCATTGTATAGCTACTGCTTCTCAGTTGCAAAATGTAAGCTATAATATGCATAGTAGCTATTTTCTGTAACTGCAAATCTAACCAAAGTCTGTGCCATCCTCAGAAAAAGAGCATAGTGCCTGAGAACAATTCTTCCATTATATTTCCACAGGAAGTGTTGCAGCAATTGCCTCCTGGCTAACTTTCAGGACAAAACCATATGATCAGCAATTTTAAACAAAGTGGATAAAGCAAAAACACCAAACAACTGATGTTGGACTGGAATTATGTTAGACTGGAATGGTGGAATGTAACGGGAACAACGAATTGAATAATTCCACATAGTGCATAGTCACCATTTATAAAGACCACCTCCAAAAATGAGTCCACTTCTTAGTTATAAAGACTATGCTAACCCTAAATTACTGTCCTGTTTACAGTGTACATTGCTCTCCATATTGATGAGGCTCCATTGTATCAGTGGCGTAGCCAAGGGTGGGCATTTGCCCAACCATCACAGTTTCTTGCCCAACCATCACAAGTAGCTTAAGATTCACAGCAGCACACAAAAAACCCGCCTTAACACTGTAAAGCGTAAATGTGTACCTCATTTGTTGAACCATAACTTCGCAGAAGGGATCGAGATAGATGGTGTATCACGTGATCCACTAAGCGGAAAATCCCTTGGGAAGTCCCTATAATTACACTTCATGTATAGACGCACGTGCCACGCTCCTTGGCGCGGTTTAAATTCGAAATTTAAAATGGAGTCGAAGCGTGGTACACTATACAACGTTGAAACCCAGGGGCGTAGCTAGCCAGACGGTGGTGGGGGGCATCCCCCACAAAACACTCGACATTGCTCGTAATTGCACAAAAGGCTAATGACCCAATGATGGGCTAGCCAACATACGGTATTGTATTATTACAGCTTATGTAACTAGCTATATAACTACTTCATTACTGATTGCTACCAGTTATCACTTATCAATGGAAATATTTTCGTCGAGCATCATCGCACGTGCCACAACTGTACTCCAACAAATTCGCCCACGATCCAGTAGAACTATATATTGTGAATATTTTAGTACAAATACGATGTGTCACAGTTACTTTTTTTTTTTTTTTTTTTTTTCTTGCGTCAGCCACAGCCTGTGCTGCAGTCCTAGCACACTCGAGCACACTGGCATAGTATGACGAGCTCACTCACTTCAGCCGGCGAAATTCAAACGCCATGTATTGGCACGAAATCCCAACTCTATACCTTTCCTGTTAGCAGAATTTGTAAGCTTGTGACGGATCATCTGACTGACTGACAAAGTGAAAAAAATTAAACTGGCATGCCACTACGCGGCTGTACGAAGATCCAGTGTGATTAACTCGGGAAAATAAAGTTGGCTCATTTAACACTTTATCATCTCGTAGGTTTGTAGCATCATTGCATATCACTTGTCACTTCTGAGTTGCGACTCTTGCGAAGTCACTTTGAGCGGGTCATCTGTCTTTAGATTCGAAAAATGCACTATCACGTGAGTAGTGTAGGCTAAATTATTATAGAATTGTGTCTAATATTTTCGTTCGGTGAAGGCCTAGTGTCTATACGGGGAACCCCTGCGGATTCGGGAATACCTTATTTTTAGCGCATCGTTTTATTAATTGCTTGTAACGCGCAAGAAATCATCGTATTATTATCACCATTCACAAACGAGTTGAATGTTGTGTGCACTCGCGTAGTATAGCGCACAAACAGTAATTTGGGATGCGTGTCAGTTACTGGAAAGCTTGTGACGGAAGTTTTTAAAAACATCACTTAGTGACGGGGGGGCAAATGCCTCCCCTTGCCCCCCCCCCCCCCTTGGCTACGCCACTGTTGAAACCGGGTCACTACTGCTGACCCGGATGACCCACTGACCCGGATTAATTAAAGCCGAGGCGTGCGATAAGAGCTATGTTTCAGCTAGTCTCGAGCGAGCGAGACTACGTTTTGAGCGTTCGATTCGTGTTGAGTAAATATTGCAACTTCAGCCTAGCTGTAGGTTGAAGACCAAAAAAAAAAGGGTCATCACCTACTGACAATAGCCATAGATACCTTCAGTTTCGTGCTACATACTGCACTTACTAATAAATGGACGTAGCTGAGCGTATGTTGGTAACGCGATAAGTGGGCGTGGCTCACGAAAGAGCTACGCGATAGCGTTTATAATTTTCCATGTCAAAACGAACAATTTCGTTTCTCACGTGATCCAATCCGGGTCAGACCCGGATAATTTGTAAACCGGGTCGGACCCGGAGAAAATGGGGAATCGCTCTTTTCACAACTGTTCATGACATTACGTCACTTAACCACAAGCGCCTGATGCCAACAAGGAAGGTAAATTAGCGCATTGATCTATCAATGCGGTTAACATCACGTGACCTATAAAAGGTTACGTAATGACCTTCAACAAGGTATTGCCTGATATATAGGCCTCTTACATTACGAAATTTTTCAACGTCTTATATAGCGAAACATGAGAGAACCGATGGTGGGAGTTTGATATGATCGTCAGCAGAACGTTTTAGTATACTGATTAGTTACACCAAGAGTTAATAATAGATAATAGTGGAGGGAGAGTGTCTAACACTGCATAGGCCTGTAAAAAATGATCCTGAGAAATTCAAAGGGATTCCTTCAGATGTGTAAAATGTTCACACAGGTAGAACAAGGTAATGTGATGATTGCACACTGAGAGAACAAAGAAATGTGATGATTGAAACAATCTTCACCTATGGAGAATACTACAAATTACAGAGTTTTACAGAAAGAATCCCTTTGAATTTCTCAGGATCATTTTTTACAGGCCTATGCAGTGTTAGACACTCTCCCTCCACTATTATTAACTCTTGGTTACACGGTAATGTTAATAATCCAAATAAAGCTCACTTCTATGATGGCTTTGATAACAGGAAGGTGAGTAATGCTGAAGAAATTTAGTCTTATTACCATCACACTTTATTTGCTTCAATGCACATGCTTGTTTAATTTTCCACGAGTATATGTCCATAGGGGCACTGATTGTAATGATGAGAGATAGTAACACAAGTAAGTAGTGTGCTATTCGTATATGTTAATGATATAGCTATATTATAATGCCATACCTTGTCCAATATCATGTTTATGGTCCGCCTAGATGCAAGTGGAAATAGTGGGGGCCAAAACTGTTGGTGTCATGGGTAATTTGGCAAATCCTTTAAACAGTGTACGCACATTTTTCAGGGTTATGTATTATAGTGTGTGCATAATCCTGATTTGATATGGATAGCATTCCTTCATCCATGTGTATTGTAATGATAGAGAGTGGCAATAGTAAATATGGGACAGAGTGCATGGGATGGAAATCGTAGTTACATGTACATGGCCAGGAATAGAAGGTGTCAACCATTCAACAAATTTCAATACCATACAGCAGAGTAATGTTTAATAGTACCACTGTATAGCAGGTATTTAAATTTATACTCCAACAGAAAACTAATTATTTGTGAATGCTTCAGCAATTTGGTAAATTTGAAATCAGTGCTATAGGACTTAGAGGCAGGGTTCAGGGGTATTGCATTACCACAGTAATGCGATTATTACATTTTGAGTAATTAATGTATAACATGACAAATCCAGGTATTTCCTGTGCTTGCATACAGCACTTTAATTTGTACCATAAAGAAAGTTTTGCAGTTAAGGTTTACTGAGACTATTCATGGTGAAAATTTTATGGTAAAGCT
The DNA here is from genome assembly GCF_963678975.1 of Dysidea avara. Taxonomy (NCBI): domain Eukaryota; kingdom Metazoa; phylum Porifera; class Demospongiae; order Dictyoceratida; family Dysideidae; genus Dysidea; species Dysidea avara. The sequence continues at coordinate 18,059,338 of NC_089282.1, read as the reverse complement.
TAAACATAGCTTTGTAGTAGCGTAAGTCGCCAATATCGGCACCATTTCATCACACAATTGTAATTCCTTAATTCAATGGCATATGAACTTCCGGTTTAAACCATTTAACAGAGCAGTCCTTCGTCTCTTAGTGCACCAAATTTTAATTATCTCGTGTGAGTAAACATCTTGTTATGGGGAAAAATGCAATGCCTATCATGTGCCAAATATCAGCATGGGATACCTATTATTGGCAACTGTACATCTGTGATTGACCAATTATCGGCACGATATGTGATTTTATACGTAACTTCATGATGGCTTGTCAGTTCCTTGTGAAATTTTTATGGAAGGTGCAGTCCTAGGATAACTCCATTTCACAGAAGTTTTACGAAGATGAGGCCAGCCGTTCAGGAGATATTCAGGTTAGATGTAAAAGCATACTGGTTTCCAATATAATATTATTTTTACACAATTCTATGCTTAACCAGAATGGCTTGTATAGCGCTTTAACAACAATAATCACCGAATGAAAACGATTGTAAGAAATGTTTTAGAGGATACAACAGCCCATTGTGAAACTTGGTAGCCTCCATATACCCTATAGCCTCTATAGTTTACAAGTGCTGATAATTGGCTACTTGGTAACACTACACTGCAAAAATATTTATTTAGCAGGGAAACTTTTGCTGTTTGCTTTGAAGCCATGAAGAATGTGAAACTTTCCCTGTTTATGGTACTTCACGTTTAACACATAATTTAACGGATTTGACAAAACAATTAAGTGAATCCTCAAGGGGTTGCCAACCCAAAATCATGTACAAGGGTCCCAATATTCAAAAATATTTCACGTGCATTAACAATAGACCGTATTCCAAATAACGTCACACAAACTTTCTATTTGGGGGATTCTTATATTTTCAAGTATTGTCACCAATGGCGATTGAGATTTTGAAGATTGATATGTAGGCTAACAAACTAGATATCGAGGCAAAATTACCAGGTTTGGTTATTACAGCAAAGAAACAATAGTTTTTCTTCTAAACTTTGAAAACCAGCTGAAAATTTCTAACCCGGCATTAAAGAATAGATTTTATACCCTTATAACTGTACCTGCTAGTTTTAGGTCAATATCTTCTTCCAGGATTGAATAGTGATTTGAATCTTATTAAGCCCCATTGGAACTCTCACTCGAAAATGTTAGAATACCCCAAATAGCTGCAGCCATTTTATTTCGTGACGTCATTTGGAACACTGTTTATTTGATAAATAGTGGTGAATATGCTAAAATTTTCATCAGAGATGTTTTCACTTCTGCTTGACCACTGGAGCCTGACAGGAGTACAAATTTGACAGGAGCACAATCTGGACAGAAACATCTAGCAGTTATTTACTCCAAATAGTCGTTGCAGCTACATATAGTCATCAATCATAGTCACCACAACAAGTCATTAATTAACAAATACAGTAATAGTTATGTAAATCCACTTGTACCCATTGTGAACCTACAGAAATGAAAGTATCCGATTATGTAGATAATCCAGCTTTAAAACTTTTAATGGTTTTCTCAGATAGTGTAAAGAAGTCCCATGTTGTTGGAAACCCCTCATCCTAATCTTGACAGTAGCACAGCTCATTTCAGTGAGTATTTCATTGGATGGTATGCTAATTCTCAAAATCACCTATTTAAAGCAACCACCTGCTTATTAAGGCCAAAAAAATCTTAGTCTTGTCTTAGATAAGTTCCACTGTGGTTCCACTGTACAGTGGAACCTAAGAAAAAGAAAAACACAATTACAAACTACATTATCTTACATCCCATTAGCATAATAAGTGTTATACATGTACTGTTACATAGAACGAACTTTAAGCAGCAAGTACATTATTACAATCCTTGACACTAATATTACAATACTTGACACTAATATTACAATCCTTGATGCAGTCCTTGACACTAATATTACAATCCTTGACATTGTTGTTCCTTACAACGCTGCTTTCTCTTACCTGGGCCTCCAAATTTTTTCTTATCCACACAGTTGAAACATTTCCCGCAGTCAGTTGCTAGGCATCCAGTGCATTAACCACAAATACGTTATCCCTTTCCTCCTATACATGTATATAAAGGTAAAGATATATCATCACTGAGGTCATCAGTGCATACCTATTTTAGTTCCAGCTGTAACAATACTTGGCTCTTGCAACTCCCGTCCCAATTGTACTGCTTCCTGTCTATTTAATCCCTCTTGAGCCATTTCCTCTTCTTGCACTATTGCTGGTTGTGCTGCTTTCTGTTTCGCTAATCTTGCTACCTGCATGGAAAAAAGCACAAAGCTTAACATTCTCAAATGAATGTCATATGGCCAGTAATACCTTCTTCTTTTCTGCTTTCAAACCAACTCTTTGTTTCACTTTTGATTGCTTAGCACGCTTGCATCTGGGCAGTGCTGAGCACTGAAGTGTTGTTCTTGCTCGTTTAATCTTCGAAGTATCCCCTCTTCTACGGCAAAGCAGCCCTTCTTTTTTAGGCATTTTACTTTGGGTTTCCTCATACAATTTTTTCAAACACTGGTTAAAATTGACCAGGACATCAATGTTATCCATGTTGTATGTCAAAATTTCCAGTTGTTTTAACATCTGGCGTACTTTCACTGATTCAGTTTTGAGCTGTCTTTTGATTCCCCCCTAAAGGACAAAGTACAATCAATTGGCTAAATTGAGATATGCTTTGCACACAGTCACACATAATGTACACTTTACTCACAGGTCATCTACAGAAACATTACAATCATTTTTGCATGCAATAACACATTATGCTGGATTTTGTCACAAGAAAGAAAGTACTCGTCATTAGCGAGACCTACATACTAGACATGGTCACTATAATGAAGTAGTCTTAGGTCATGAAACACACTGTGTTTGCAATTGGGCTACTTCTATAGTGAGGAGGTCTTATTGATGAGGACATGAAGTAGACCTCAGCTATATATGTTTGGGACCTACTTAATACAAGGTGATCTTTTCAAAAGGTCATGAAATATGATCATGCAGGCCTGCGAAAACAGAACATGTGGGTACATAAAAGTTTCCTACTGTTTCAAACTTTCGTCCATTATCTTTTATGCCACTGTACTATGGTAATACAATTTTTAGCCTGCATTAAACATTTGATTGACTTTATAATAAAAGTTACAGAATGCAAATATATTCTATTCAATCACTGAGATATGACCTGTTATGTGATAGGGTGTAGTTTGTGCCCACATGTCTTGTTTTTGCAGGCCCAGTCACAAATAATAAATATTTTGTGGGGCAATATTACCAATTCAATTTTTTTTGCAGATTTGCAAACAATCCCAATAAATTATCTATATAATTATTGTGGAGGTCTAAGGATAAAAATTTTCTCTGATAACCTTTTGCTGTTTGCTGTTAGGCTATACGGTATACCATAGCTATATTTGGGACTTACTTAACATAGTCACTATAATGAGGTGGTCTTATTGATAAGGTCATGAAGTAGACCTTAGCTATATTTGTGACATACACCAAAGTTTTGAGTCAAACGACTTGAGCTTAAGGACTTATGTATTATGCTATCCCACTAGGGACTTGTGAGGAGGCTAAAGCCTGTGAATACAGGGAGTCAGAAACATGTAACCGACTTGCTTATGATACAGTCTCAAACACATTTCAAATATGTGGCTCATGCACTCAATGGCATTCTGGCCATGGGTTGTTGTCACCTCTGTAGTTTAACTGTCAGATTGTGCAGTAATTATAGTCGAACCTGCATTTAACACACACTTTGGGACCAAATGATTTTGATGAAATTTTACTATTATTGTGCCATGCTCTTTTCTAGAGGGAAAATTGCATTGACGAAGGTCTATATAGGGACCTCAGCAGCTGTTTTCATGTCCTGAATGAGGAGGCCAATGTCCTTTACAGATAGGAAAGTTCCACTGTATTTACAATACAAATTGGCTGATACATGGCAACTCGCAGAGGTTTCTGGATTACACAATGTTAACATTGGTATGACTATAACATAGCCAGTGAGGGTGAACAGTTACATAACTACCATGTATTTTCAGCAGGTTTTTTTATTTTTTATTTTTTGTACAGCAAGTAAGTATATGTATGTGGTGGATATATAAAATGTAGGGCTGGGAGATTATATCAATTGTGGGATTAATTGTAAATGTCTCTGAACATCATGATGTTGATATATATTATAAATAACCATGATATTGTGATATCACATGTAAATATGTGTTAATAATTGAAAATCATGTCACAAGTATGTGAAAGAACATAGTCCAGAAAGCAAGCCTACACTTCTGAGAGTTCATTGTGTGAATAAATCTTATGACATAGTTAAAAGTCCACCTACTAGAAACCATTGAATTTCTAAGGATACTTTATTCGTTACTATTAAACTATAACTGTGCATGATTTTAATTGTGCTGGACATGGCCGTGTATTGCTAAAATAATAATTTCATGCTATTGATACATGTGAGTTATAACATCATGATAGTTATTACAATTGTGATGTTACGTTCTACAATCGTGAAAGTAACAAAATTTCACAATTGCTCAGCCCTAATAAATTGAAGCTTTCGACAAATCAGGCTAATTTTTATCCTTTCCATTTCAAACATTCAAATACTATACTGCATACAAAACTACAAGTATTAAACTAGAAGACAGTGTTTGTAATAAAACTATTATATATAAGACAGCCAAGTACAGCCACTAATACTAACAGATACTATCAGGTTAATTATTCAGGGCAATGTTTAGGCACAATCACAGATGTTCATTGTTGGCCAGTATAAACATACATCATAGTGTACATGTCATGTAATGTTGAGTGTATATATATATCTAATCAAAAACAGCCAAGCTGTAAAAAAAGGTGCGGCCCCCAAAAAGGCCATGGTGAAAAAAGATGTGAAATCCAAGGTGGCGGCCAAGAAATGGCTGTGATGGTAGGTTAATGGTTACATTTTAATAACAATAATTCAGGTGAATTTGGTGCCAAGACCAAGCGGCACAAAATTCACCTGAATTGTCGTTATTAAAATGTAACCATTAACCTACCATCACAGCCATTTCTTGGCCGCCACCTTGAATTTCACATCTTTTTTCACCATGGCCTTTTTGGGGGCCGCACCTTTTTTTACAGCTTGGCTGTTTTTGATTAGATATCACTTCTTTTTGTATTTGTATACTGCAAAGCCGGCCTATGGCTGGCTTTGGGGCTTTTTTAACCCATGTGTTTTTTTCTTTACTACAGGAAGAAGAAAAGAACTTAAAGAAGAATTTTAGTACTTCAATTATTTTTGATTTTATTAGTAATTATACAAATTATATACATATATTTATTACATGCCCATTATTCCCCACAGGATACTTTTTTGCAGCTGATCTCTCTACTGGGTGACTTGAAATGTAGCTGAACTATATACAGGATGGTTTCTTTGTAGCTGAACTCTCTACAAGGTAACCTCTTCTAGCTGGTCTCTCTACAGGGTATTTTGTTTCTAGCTGAACTCTCTACAGGTGATTTGTTTGCAGCTAAACTCTCTACATGGTGGTGTCTTTGTAGCCGAACTCTCTACATGATGGTTTCTTTGTAGCTGAACTCTCTATAAGGTGACTTCAGCTAGCTGAACTCTCTACAGGGTGATTTTTTTGTAGCTGAACTCTCTGCAGGGTGATTTGTTTGCAGCTGAACTCTCTACATGATGGTTTCTTTGTAGCTGAACTCTCTACAAGGTAACTTCTTCTAGCTGATCTCTCTACAGGGTGATTTGTTTGTAGCTGAACTATCTACAGGTGATTTGTTTGCAGCTGAACTCTCTACATGATGGTTTCTTTGTAGCTGAACTCTCTACAAGGTAACTTATTCTAGCTGATCTCTCTACAGGGTTATTTGTTGGTAGCTGAATTCTGTATATAGGTGATTTATTTGCAGCTGAGCTCTTTACAGAATGGTTTCTTTGTAGCTGAACTCTCTACAAGGTGACTTCTTCTAGCTGATCTTTCTACAGGGTGATTTGTTTGCAGCTGAACTATCTACAAGCTAACATCTTCTAGCTGATCTCTCGACAGGGTGATTTGTTTGTAGCTGAACTATCTACAAGGTAACTTCTTCTAGCTGATCTCTCTACAGGGTGATTTGTTTGTACGTAGCTGAATTCTGTACAGGTTATTTGTTTGCAGCTGAGAATGGTTTCTTTGTAGCTGAACTCTCTACAAGGTAACTTCTTCTAGCTGATCTCTCTACAGGGTGATTTGTTTGTAGCTGAACTATCTACAAGGTAATTTTTTCTAGCTGATCTCTCTACAGGGTTATTTGTTGGTAGCTGAATTCTGTATATAGGTGATTTATTTGCAGCTGAGCTCTTTACAGAATGGTTTCTTTGTAGCTGAACTCTCTACAAGGTGACTTCTTCTAGCTGATCTTTCTACAGGGTGATTTGTTTGCAGCTGAACTATCTACAAGCTAACATCTTCTAGCTGATCTCTCGACAGGGTGATTTGTTTGTAGCTGAACTATCTACAAGATAACTTCTTCTAGCTGATCTCTCTACAGGGTGATTTGTTTGTACGTAGCTGAATTCTGTACAGGTTATTTGTTTGCAGCTGAGCTCTTTACAGAATGGTTTCTTTGTAGCTGAACTCTCTACAAGGTAACTTCTTCTAGCTGATCTCTCTACAGGGAGATTTGTTTGTAGCTGAACTCTCTACAGGTGATTTGTTTGCAGCTGAACTCTCTACATGATGGTTTCTTTTTAGCTGAACTCTCTACAAGGTAACTTCTTCTAGCTGATCTCTCTACAGGAAGATTTGTTTGTAGCTGAACTCTCTACAGGTGATTTATTTGCAGCTGAGCTCTTTACAGAATGGTTTCTTTGTAGCTGAACTCTCTACAAGGTGACTTCTTCTAGCTGTACTCTCTACATGGTGGTTTGTATGTAGCTGAACTGTCTACGAGGTGACTTCTTCTAGCTGATCTTTCTACAGGGTGATTTGTTTGCAGCTGAACTATCTACAAGATAACTTCTTCTAGCTGATCTCTCTACAGGGTGATTTGTTTGTAGCTGAATTCTGTATAGGTGATTTGTTTGCAGCTGAACTCTCTACAAGGTGACTTCTTCTAGCTGATGTCTCTACAGGGTCACCAGTTTGTAGCTGAATTCGCTACATGGTGGTTTCTTTGTAACTGAACTTTCTACAAGGTAACCTCTTCTAGCTGATCTCTCTACAGGGTCATTTGTTTGTACGTAGCTGAATTCTGTACAGGTGATTTGTTTGCAGCTGAGCTCTTTACAGAATGGTCTCTTGTAGCTGAACTCTCTACAAGGTAACTTCTTCTAGCTGATCTCCCTACAGGGAGATTTGTTTGTAGCTGAACTCTCTACAGGTGATTTGTTTGCAGCTGAACTCTCTACATGATGGTTTCTTTTTAGCTGAACTCTCTACAAGGTAACTTCTTCTAGCTGATCTCTCTACAGGGAGATTTGTTTGTAGCTGAACTCTTTACAGGTGATTTGTTTGCAGCTGAACTCTCTACATGATGGTTTCTTTTTAACTGAACTCTCTACAAGGTAACTTCTTCTAGCTGATCTCTCTACAGGGAAATTTGTTTGTAGCTGATCTCTCTACATGATGGTTTCTTTGTAGCTGAACTCTCTGCAAGTTAACTTCTTCTATTGATATCTCTACAGGGCGATTTGTTTGTAGCTGAATTCTCTACATGGTGGTCTCTTTGTAACTGAACTCTCTACAAGGTAACTTCTTCTAGCTGATCTTTCTACAGGGTGATTTGTTTGTAGCTGAACTCTCTACAAGGAAACTTCTTCTAGCTGATCTCTCTATAGGTGATTTGTTTGCAGCTGATCTCTCTAAGTGAAGGTTTCTTTTTAGCTGAACTCTCTACAAGGTAACTTCTTCTAGCTGATCTCTCTACAGGGAGATTTGTTGTAGCTGATCTCTCTACATGATGGTTTCTTTGTAGCTGAACTCTCTGCAAGGTAACTTCTTCTATTGATCTCTCTACAGGGTGATTTGTTTGTAGCTGAACTCTCTACCTGGTGGTTTCTTTGTAGCTGAACTCTACAAGGTGATTTCTTCTGAGCTATCTCTTTCCATAGTTGCATGAACTCCCTACTTCTAGCTGATCTCTCTACAGGGTGAATTGTTTGTAGCTGATCTCTCTACAGTGTGACTTGTTTGTAGCTGATCTCTATACAGGTTATTTGTTTTTAGCTGATCTCTTGAATTCTCTTCAGGGTGACTGCTCTATTAGGATGACTGCTCTATTAGAGTATCTCGATCTCGCACTTGCTACACCAAGTTGGATTTCGTGTTTATAACTCCGTGGCTTTAAGTGTGATTCTTCTACACCATTGAAGAGCCTTTCTAAGATGATTACTCCATCTGTACAGCGATTTTCAAAGCATTATCCCAAGCGGTTTATCTGGTAGGCGTGGCAAACAGTCGTTTTTTTATTAGCTAATCTCGATTGCATAATTGTTACACACTGTTGGTTTTTTCGTTGTATCTTCCTGGTTTTTAGCTCGATTCCTTTCAAACCACAAAAGGTTTGAGGTTTAATAGTTAACCTATTCACCCACCGATTTTCAGCTTCTTCCCATACGCGGTTTACCCTGTAGGCGTGACAACATATTGGTGTTATTTTTAGTGAATAATCGCTCATAACTCTTTGCCTGTTTATCGTATTCCAGCCAAAGTTGGTGCCGAGATGCGCCTTTATACCCCCCTTCTGTGTGCCACATTTCAAGGCAATCGGATGTGGCGTTCGCGTTTTATAGCAGTTTTTGTAAGTGTGGGAAAAAGAGGAAGAAAAATAAGAAGAAAAAAAAACGAAGAAACTAAGCCAATTTTTGAAGTCGCATATCTCGGGAACGCCTGAAGCGATTTCGCTCAAATTTGGAATGTGGAGTACTGAAGTTGAGGGAGTGTCCACAGCAAAAATCGTCTTGTTTCATCAAGGCAGCACAGAGCTACGGAGGTGCGAAAATTGCGTTTTCTTTCTTCCTGTCAATATACTCACGGGGGTGCTTCTTGGGCCGCACGACACACTACCGTGTGTCTTGATATATATGTGTGAACACGTACTTGAGATTTCTGAATATCAGCAGGTGTACTACACTGGTTGTCACTCATGGAGATTAAAGTGGCATCAGTTTCCTCAACCATTTGCACCTGCTGCTCTCCACTGTCTCCACTATCACCATAGTAATGCACAATGGCATCATTGTCAGCTTGAAAGTAAGGACTTTCCCTGTAACTCTTTGGTAGGGCATTCCAACCCCATTCTGCTCTCAAGCTAATAACTGCAAACATATTTTTGCAGGGCAGGTGCCATCGTATCCAATCTTTGCACGTACAAGAGGGTTGCAAAAAATTTACTGTGTGTTTAAAGGTATCCAATTTCTTAATTTTAAATATTCCATCTTCATCACTTAAGACAATGTCCTCATCATCATATCGATTTGACCTAGCTTTTCTTTCTAAGCAATGTAGAACAACTGACCGTGGCTTGCCATGCAGGTAATTGGGGACGACATCATTGTATTCTCTATAAATTGGTGAGCCTTTTAGATTCTGAAGGACATAGTCCCTGTGTAAGTCAGGTAAAAAGCGGTCTGACAGCTGTGTAACTAAAGCGGATAAGGTGAATGATTTCCTCCTTGGTATGAATTTATATTTGAACAGTTTGTTCATGGCCTCAGTTCCATTGTTAGTATCTACAGCTGCATAGAAGTTGTGATCTCGAAATTCCCGAGCCCAACGCTACAAATTAAAGAAGATATAATAAGCACAAGATTCCACAACATACGCACAGTTAGGGCTGGGGGATAGTATGAACATATCAGAATATCAGGATGGTATTGCTATCGTGTATCACCTATCATTTGAAAAATGACTATCAGACAGTAATTAAAATGTGAAAAAAATAATAAAAAATAAAAAAAATTGAAATATTCATGCAAAACAATTGTAAAAATAATATTTGGGAACACAAACCAGGGTAAAAATCCTATTTAGTCTCTTAGACAAAAACATATCCAAAAGTACATCTCTCCTTGCATATCTCTGTGAAGGTAATAAGTGGATTTTCACTATTCATTATACTATCGTCTATCGTGAACAGCATCTTACTATCGTTCAGGCATTGAAAAATTCACTATCACCCAGCCCTAGCACAAATACCATACATAATTACTGTTCCTCAACAACCCTACACTCTTCAATAGAATACATACCTCATTAATACACCACACTTACATCAACTATAGATTATTAATTTAACATACTGTACCTGCCATATGCCATTTGCAAGCAATATTACTACTACAGAATACATGTACACTTGCACAGAAATGCAAGTTATTTATATTAAACATGACTATGTCTACAGTAGCATATTTTGTGCTATTTAGTTCAAGAATATTGCATAGCTTTAGACTGAGCCAGAAAATATGGTGAGCACTTGTTATACCCATGCAATACCCTAACTCATAATCTTAGTTGGTAGATCTGCATTAATATAAATTATGATGACCTGTATACATGCAGTGGTGACTACAATAGTGTAGATGCTTAAGGCCGACATTCCCTTTGTGCAATAAAACTTAGGAACATTTCACCAAAAAAGCATCCTGAAAATGTTATTTGTTTGTGCCAACAATTACCATCCATCCTACTTAGTTTCACACTCCCATCAATGTACCTACCATTCCACATGTGACTTGTTATAGAGGTTAAGCTCACCTTGGGGGAATTAAGCCATGAGCCCACCGACCAATTATGGACATTTTCATGCTGTTTCCACACAGTAGACTTCTGTAGTTTCTCCAATGACTGTTTGTAGTGGAAGTCACAAGCTAATTCACTAGCAGAAGGAGCCCATGCACAATCATGTAGCAGTGACAATAACTGTTCTCTTTCATCTACACTGAGATCATTCTTGTGATCTTGAATCCAACGGGTCCACGCCTGTTCACGGTGAAAGTCACACCCGTACACTGTAACACCAGGGAATGTTTGCTCTAATGCTGAGATCTCAGCTTCTGAAAAATCGGACATAAAAAATGGAGGATTCCATTCAGGGTTCCACGAACGAAGGACTAACAGTGCTTCTTTAATAGATACAGCACATTCGGACTGCACAATGAAGTCAGCAACAACATAATATCCAACGTTGGTTCTGACACACACACAAAGAACAGTGGCAGCTCATATCTCATGGTTTTGTATGTTGCATCAATCAGGGAAATATAGTTTCCATACCTAATCAGCAATTCTTGCTGCCAAGCTACCTGATGAACCCACAATAATGATTCACTGGCATTAGGATCATCTTGTGACTGTTGGTCACTACATGGTCTGAAGAAAAACTTTTCGTTCTGTTTTTCATTTCTCCATCGAGCAACCAGTTCTTGTAGATTTACCTGATCTAGCTTTGAGAATTGCAAACCAAGCCTGGCCTTGTGCATGTGGTTTCGTATGTCAGTTGGTGTAGGGTAGTATGCACGGTTGGTTTTGTCAGGTAGCTGATCCCTAAATTCTGCTTTCACAAACTGCTCCAGATAGCGTTGGACTTCTGCAACATCTGAACATCCTTCCTTCACTAATTCTTCAATTTTTGCTGCTACCACTGGCCTGACCTTCTGCACCACTCCTGCAATAGGTCCAATGAAATGTTTCTGGTGTGCTTCATTTGTTGGTAGGGAGACATAAAACCTTCTAACACTTTCAATGTCAGTACCTTCTGCAAGTGCACTCTTAAGAGAGTGTAATTTGTCTTCCTTTACTTTCCTCATTGCCCTAGCAGACAACCCATCAAGTTCAACACAAAACTGTGGAAATACTTTAAATTCTTTTATGACTACATGTGCTGGACAACCAAACTTGCGAGTCGATTGCAAGCAAACTCTATCAGACTTGCGTTCATACTTTTTAAAGTAATGCCTACCATGCTGGCAATCTAAATACTGAGTCCTCACTATTGTAAAGGGTGTATTATTAAACTCTGCAACTGTATCACCAAATTTGTGGGTCCAATAGAGCTTTGAAGGTTTCATCTGAAAATGTAAAATACAAGCATGATTATATATTCACCATAGAGTGTAACATAAATTTCATTTATGAAACCTAGTGGCTAAAATACTTCTTTTTACCACCAGCCCTAACCTGAGACTGGAATTGCATTACTTGATGAAGTGCCAAGTAACACAACGATGTGATCCAATACTGAACAACATGCACACACATACTTTGTATATATGTAACCTTCTAAGTGTAATGTATTAGCTAGCTATAATTGACTTATACTGTAATGATGTATGACATCATGTGTAGTTGTATGGTTGTCTCTATATATATTGTGTGTTGTACTTACTATTTATTATTCTGCTATTTATTGTGTTAACTAACTAACTGGCTATTGGTAATAACTGCGAGTAATACAGCAACTAGCTTCACACTACATGGTGTGAGAAGTGGGATGGCAAGCAACATATCGCTAAAGCCCCCAGCAGCATTCAACTTCCGAAAACCAGATGAATGGCCACAGTGGTTGAGAAGATTTGAACAGTTCCGACTTGCATCTGGTTTGTCAGAAGAAAAGAGTGAAGCTAAGCAAATCAGCACTCTACTCTACTGTTTGGGTGAAGAAGCAGAGAGCGTATTAGCCTCTACCCACATCACATCAGAAGAGAGACAAAAGTATGAAACTGTTGTTAATGGTTACTTCAAGATTTGCAAAAATGTCATATTTGAGAGAGCTAGATTTAACCGCAGGAACCAATTACCAGAAGAATCCGCAGAAGAGTACATCACCATACTCTACAGCTTGGTAGAAAACTGTGAATATGGAGATTTGGCTTCCCAAATGATCAGAGATCGCCTAGTTGTGGGGATCCGTAACACTGTACTCTCTGAGCGTCTGCAGATGGATTCTACCTTGACCCTAGACAAAGCTATGCAGATGGTACGCCAAAGAGAAGCTGTACAACAGCAGCAAGTATTCCTAAATCAAACCACCAAACCACAATCATCAGTTGACCATGTGAAAAGCAGGAAATTTAAATCCCTTCCTACTAAAGGTGCTACATTGAACAGAGACAAACAAACTCAAAAACACAAATGTATCCGCTGTGGAAACAAACCTCATCCTCGCAGTACTTGCCCAGCTAGAGACTCAGTTTGCCACAAGTGCAAGAAGAAGGGCCACTACAGTAGCCAATGTCTGTCAAAACATGTTCATGAAATGACTTCAGACAGTCAAGAGCCAGATGAAGACCTAGATGTGATCTATCTTGATGCCATAGAGTCTAGGAAAGGCTCCACCTGGAATGTTACAATGGGACATTGGAAACAGTGGAAATTGAAAACTGAAACTGAAAACTGAAACTGAAAAACTGAAACGGAAAAACTGAAACTGAAAAACTAAAATTGGTCAAAACTTCATATTAACAGGTACCTCTTAACAAAGACCACCTCTGTAATAAGACCACCTGTATAATAAGACCGCCTCTAATAAGACTACCTCATTATATCAAGTAGGTCCAACAAAAAGGCCATTAGGTGTACTCATAATGTAATAAAGTATCAATCAATCAGACAGTACTTAAAAGATAAAACTACAGCTGCAGGGTTGTACATAAGGATACACTATCTTACCATACCAAGAACTAAAGTCCATTGTCATGTCACAATGAAAATGGGGGTAATTGCATGCACAATTACTCTGCTGATACTGGATTTCTCATGAATTGTGCATTATTTAAGAGTTGCATAGTTAAATTAATGATCTTGGACTTTGTGTCTTGGTAATAGTTGGACACTCGTGATAGGTGTCTTCGAGGATTTAAAAACCTGTCAATATTTACCTACGCCTCGGTAATTACTGATGTCACCTCAGGTTTTTAAGTCTTCGAGGATGCTTATTACGTGTGCCTAACAATTATTAAGACACAAAGTCAAGAATCATTAATGTTGATTTTGTAACTATGCAACTCCTAAATCATGCACAATAATATTCATGAGAAATCCATTATCAAATTCAATTATGCATGCAATTGCTCCATTTTCATTTGTGACATGACCATGGACTTTAGGTCTTGGCATGATAAGATATATCCTTTTGTACAACCCTGCAGCTGTCATTTCAACTTTTAAGTACTGTCTGATTGATTGATACTTTATTACATTATGAGTACACCTTAGCTATATTTTTGGACCTACTTGACATAACTACTATAATGAGGTGGTCTTATTTTAGAGGCAGTCTTATTATATAGGTGGTCTTATTATAGAGGTGGTCTTTGTTAAGAGGTACCTGTTAATATGAAGTTTTGACCAATTTTAGTTTTTCAGTTTCAGTTTTTCTGTTCCAGTTTTTCAGTTTCAGTTTTCAATTTCCACTGTTTCCAATGTCCCTGTTACAATTGATATCAATGGTCAACCTGTGATGTTTAAATTAGACACTGGAGCAGAAGTCACAGCTGTTACCCAAGAGACAATGACCAGACTTGGAAATGTTGTGCTTAAACCAGCCACCAAGTCTCTGTGTGGGCCAGATAGGAAGCCACTAAAGTCCTGGGTAAGTTGACTGTAACTTTGTCCTCCACACACCACAAATGTGATCAGGAAGTTTATGTCTTACAGCAGCTAAAACACAACTTGTTGGGCTTACCTGCTATTCAACAACTTCATTTACTAGCTCAGGTTAATCAAATTCACCAAACTCAAACTGAAATTGTCCAAAAATTTCCAAACCTTTTCACAGGGCTAGGATCTTTTACAAAACAGTTTGAAATCACACTCAAGCCTGATGCTAAGCCATTTGCCCTTCACACTCCCAGAAAAGTTCCACTCCCACTTTGTCAAAAAGTGAAAGACGAACTAGACCGTATGCAGTCAATTGGGGTGATATCCAAAGTTGACACACCCACACAATGGTGTGCGGGCATGGTAGTTATGCCAAACAAAGACAAAACTGTGAGAATTTGTGTAGACTTAAAACCTCTAAACACAAGTGTTCTAAGAGAGATTCACCCTCTTCCAAAAGTGGATGACACACTTGCCCAACTTTCTGGAGCTAAATTTTTCACTAAAGTGGATGCCAACAGTGGGTTCTGGCAAATTCCCCTAGCAGAGAAATCTCGCCACCTCACTACATTTGTGACCCCATTTGGCCGTTTTTGCTTTAACAAAATGCCCTTTGGCATATCAAGTGCCCCTGAACACTTTCAGAAATGCATGAATGAGGTAATTGATGGCCTTCCTGGAGTGTTATGCTTGATGGACGATGTTCTTGTGTATGGCAGTAACCAACATGAGCATGACACCCATCTTGGTGCCGTTCTCACCAGAATCCAAAATGCTGGCATAACCCTCAACAAAGACAAATGTGAATTTGCTAAGAATTCTATAACATTCCTTGGTCATGTCATCAATTCAGATGGAGTATCCCCTGATCCAAAGAAAACCTCAGCTATCAGCAGTATGAAACAGCCAGCAAATGTGTCTGAGCTACGACGTTTTCTTGGCATGGTGAATCAACTTGGTAAATTTTCACCAAACATTGCAGAGCTTTCACAACCTCTAAGAGAACTGCTTAGTACCAAAACTGTTTGGGCTTGGGGTCCTAGTCAAACAGACGCCTTTAACAAGTTAAAACATGAGCTTACCTCCACCCCAGTCCTGGCCTGGTATGATCCTACTGCTGAAACAAAACTCACAGCAGATGCATCAGCCTATGGCCTAGGTGCCGTTCTCATGCAGAAAACTAACCAACAGTGGAAACCTGTGGCTTATGCTTCAAGATCTATGACTGAAACAGAAACTAGATATGTCCAAATAGAGAAAGAAGCTTTGGCCACAACATGGGCTTGTGAAAGATTTTCTGATTACATCTTAGGAATGAAAATTCAAATTGAAACTGACCACAAACCACTTGTTCCTCTCCTTGGTTCAAAGTTTCTAGACAGTTTGCCACCAAGAATTCTCCATTTCCGTCTCCGCTTAATGCAATTTGATTATACAATTTCACATGTGCCAGGCAAGTTACTTTACACTGCCAACACTCTCTCTCACTCACCACAACAATTTTCAGAATCTGATCAACAACTTGCAGAGCTTACTGAAAGTCAAATGACCAGTACCACTTTTCAATTCCCAACTACGAAAGACAGTTTAGACAAGTATCGAAGAGTTCAAAGAGAAGACCCAATTTGCTCAAAACTCATCACATTCTGCCAAAAAACTTGGCCAGAAAAACATGTTATTACTGGAGAGCTTAGCAAGTACTGGAATGTTAGAAATGAACTGACTGTTTGTGATTCTTTACTCCTTTACAGAGCTCCTATTGTTGTACCTACAAAGCTTCAACATGACACCCTATGTAAAATCCATTGTGGTCACCAAGGTATCGAGAGATGCCGTCTTCGAGTAACAACCTCGGTGTGGTGGCCGGGAGTATCTTCACAAATGGAACAATTCATCAAACAATGCCCCATTTGTGTGAAAGTTACACCTCCTGCCAGAGAACCAATGCTCAGCTCAGAACTGCCTAAACATCCTTGGCAGAAAGTGGCTACAGACCTCTTTGAACTGAATAAACAATCATATTTGTTAGTGGTAGATTACTACTCACGTTATCCAGAAGTCATCAAACTAAATTCCACCACTTCTGCAAGCATTGTAAGTGCCATGAAGACAATTTTCTCCCGACATGGAATACCTCAGACAGTTATAAGTGATAATGGACCCCAATATGACTCTTCAGAGATGAAACAATTCTCCTCAACTTATGGATTCAAACATGTTACATCCAGTCCTTATTACCCGCAAGGGAATGGTCTTGCTGAACGCATGGTTAAGACTGTGAAAAGTCTTCTAAGGCAGACTTCCGATATGGCTTTGACCCTCCTTAGTTACCGAGCTACACCACTTCCATGGTGCCTCTTGAGTCCTGCTGAACTCCTGATGGGGCGACGGTTGAGAACAGATGTACCACAAGTTGCAAACCAACTAGTTCCTAACTGGCCACATCTACAAGGCTTTGCAGAGGACAGGCAGTATAAGGAACAGCAGAAAGAGCAATATGATCGCCGCCATAGAGTAAGATCTGCAGCACAGCTTCCAGCAGACACAGATGTATGGGTAAACTCCCAAGGTAAACAAGTGCCAGGTACAATCACTTCAAACTCTACCACACCAAGATCATACATTGTCGACACACCATCCGGCAAAGTTAGAAGGAACCGATCTCATATTACAGAACGACTTACTGACGAAACAACTACAATTAATACACACCAAACAAGTGATCCTGACAGACGAATCACTAGATCTCAAACTGGCACACAGATTAGACCACCTGAAAGACTTAACTATTCTTAAGACTTAAGAAAGGAAGATGTGGTGTGATCCAATACTGAACAACATGCACACACATACTTTGTATGTAACCTTCAAAGTGTAATGTATTAGCTAGCTATAATTGACTTATACTGTAATGATGTATGACATCATGTGTAGTTGTATGGTTGTCTCTATATATATATTGTGTGTTGTACTTACTATTTATTATTCTGCTATTTATTGTTAACTAACTAACTGGCTATTGGTAATAACTATGAGTAACACAACAACTAGCTTCACACTACACATTACATTTATTATTACAGGACATTAAAAATATATTAATGATGATGTTTAAACACTTGGGTTTTATCAACATGCATGCTACACAGCACTATAGGACACTATGTCACATTAGTTGTCCCTGTGGGTACAAATGCTTTACAGCACATTGAAGGGAAGACTCACTGAATAATTGAGCCACATTTCTGTCTAAACCACAAACAGCTTCAGTGTTTTGCATCGTTAATTTCAGTATACTTACATGATGGCACAAGTTCTTTAGCTACATAGAGCAGTGCTGGTATTTAATGCTTGGTCTCTGTTCCCGACATTAAAATGTGGGTCCTGCATGTAGGGCAGGTACCAATGCTAGTATGTATATAGCTTTACTTTGTCTAATTTTTACAACTAGCCCAATCATTGTTTACGACTAGCCACTAGCTTTTCAGCCCCTCATGAAATCCAGGAGCTATAGGTACATAGGGGAACTGGGCCCTCACACCTCTGAAACCTGCTAACTTATTTTCCAACTCCATCACCAAGATAAAATCATGACAAATAATTCCCTACCATTGATGGGTCATTTTCCTTCTCTCCATCACCATCCTCAAGTAACTCTTGTTTGCTGCCAGCATCATTTGTACAGCCATGGGTGATTGAAGTGCGTATTCCCCATGTGGTGGTAGTAGCAATCCTATGTGATTGTAACACTGGCTCTAAACGTTCCACAAATCCACTGTAGTAGTTTCCACGTTTCTTTAGCCCAATACACCACTCCATCACGTTTAAACTTTGCCGCCACTAGACCTCACGTGATACCAGGTGCTTACGCACGATTTACAGGTGCTTGTAGTTAAGTGACGTAATGTCATGAACAGTTGTAAAAAGAGTAAATGTGACCCGGTTGACCCGACCCGGTTTCAACGGTGGTACACTATAGTCGTGGTACTGTATTTCTAAGTCACAGTGCCGAGTGATAATCGTCAGTAGGATTCAGTTTCGATGGTGCTGGCAGCAAAAGATTTCGTTTCAGTGGACTTGTCAAGCGTTCTTTTTTATTTTATAAGGAAAATACCGTATAGCCTAACCATAGTAGGGGTGTCTGTTATCTATGGCCTAACTTACTGCTAATAAAAGAAAACGGGGAAATCGCACTCTTCTAGATAACAATAATGGCATATGCAAATGAAGCTGGGAATGAAGAAAAGGTGAAGTCATTATAAAGTGTCACGTGCACAATTTGTACTGACTAACCGAGTTGTGGTTTACACCAGATTCATGCAAAATGTACATTGGGTGCTATAAGTCTGGGATGAAGCTTTCTTGGCATGCTGACTCATTATAGTTCATAAATTAGCACCCCCGGCCTTCATTTGGGGTCACGTGGCATTTACTTGAAAAAAACATTGCATATCGCTGTGGTGGTTGGTCTGTAAGCTATACTGCCAGTTGATTGTTAGTAAATATGTGATGAACTGTTTACATTGTTGGTTCTTGTAGGTTCAGCAGTTTGATGTCACGTGATGCTCTGCTACGATGATCGATGCATGCCCTACAAGTTTAAAAGAATAGTATAGCTATAGCTAGTAAATGTTTGCATGCATGCAAGCAACATTTGTTTACACTATAGCATAGGTAACTGTAGGCCTTGTGTGCATACACTTTTCTTTTGATAATGTCTCACATGAAAGTGAACGTGTTGTGTGTAATTAAGTTGTTATGCCTAACCATCAAATATTGGCTGGCTACGCCCCTGCATTGTATACCACATGCTTGGAGTGAAAAATGCATGATATGATACAACAATAAAAACTGCCAAATGCACAGAAATAACTACTTTTCCTGTGTTTAAAACCTTTCCTTTTGCCTAACATTACCATGTACAGTATCAGGGGGGGGTCTTTGGGGTCTGGAGACCCTCCCTTCAGGATATATATTTTATAGGCGCTTACTAATAAGCGCACAATGAAAATTAATTAAGCGTTGGCTATTACTCACGTGCGATATGGCTGCAAAGCGTTACAGGAGTAGTGACGAGGCTAGCAACGTTTGTGGACGGATTTCTGAGACATTGCCAGTGACAAAGAAAGCCAATTTGCAACGTTATTTTACAGATACAACGTCCACGTGTACAAGGTTAGTTATAGCGCAACGAGGCCGACACGCAGCTGCACGCCAGCTGAGCTACTGTGTGGCTTCGCCGCTAATTATATTTTTAAGGCTTCTATGAATTGCTAGATAATCCGCAAAACTAATTTTAACGCATCATCGTGTATCATATAGCTAATTGTAACTAGTATTGCAATGTACTTACGCTAGCTAGGTAATTTAAAACCTACAGTATAGTTATGTACTTTGTATTGTCACAGCACTGGTAGTGTTGATGACGAACTCGAGGCTGATGACAAAACAATTTCTGATGATGATGTGATTGTGTTGGATTCAGAAGAGGAATCTTCACAGCAAGATGACCAGGCCATTGTACTGAGTGAGGAGAGCAATTCAGACAGAGAGTCGGAAAATGATCTAGAGGGGCATAACACTAGTAGCAATGATGACGTTGCAGTTGACACCACCAGTCATCTATTATGGTCCACTCAGTCAGAGATTGCTAACAGCAGTGATCTTCCCACTTGTGATGCCCAACAGTCTGCTAGTGCTGGTAATGACCAGACTCAATTAGCTATTCAGGATGTAATAAGTAGTGGGGATTTTGGAAAGATTGCACAATTAAAATCTCGAATCAATCTCACAGATCAACAAAAACATTTTCTGTTGAAAAGGCATTATGTTCCTTCTATCAACTACAAATTTCCCACTCATGTGATTAACAAGATTCATCGACATTTCCAACACAGATGGCTAGAGAAAAATCCTGGCTTGGTATATTCTGAGTCACAAAGTGGAGGATACTGTAAGTATTGTGTTCTATTTGGTAAGACCGAGCCAACTGTGAAGGAACTTGGTGTTTTTGTAACCAGGCCCTTCGCTAATTTTAAAAAAGCCACGGAGCTATTGGGGAAGCATTTTCATGGCCTTGGAAATTCTAAAGGAAACAAAACTCATCAAAATGCAGTACAAGATGCAAATATGTTTGCTAGAAGTATGGAAAACCTTGATGCAAGAATAGATTTCCAACTAAACACCGCAAACAGCAAGACAGCAGCAGAGAACAGACTGAAGCTCCGATCAATAGCAGAGACAGTAATTTTTTGTGGAAGGCAAGGCCTTGCTTTTCGTGGTCACCGCGATGATAGACCTTCTGTTGAAGAAAATCCAAACAACAATCATGGTAATTTTCTTGGTTTGCTCAAGTTTCGTGTACAGGCTGGTGATAAAGTTCTTTCAAATCATCTTGAATCTGCTGCTGGCAATGCTATATACACCAGTAAAACTATTCAAAATGATCTCATTTCAATTTGTGGTGACCTAATTCGTAACAAAATTTTAGAGAAGATTCGTCACGCATGTTATTTTTCTGTCCTAGCAGATGAAGCTACAGATGTGGCCAATGATGAGCAGCTATCAATTAGCATCCACTATGTTGATGAAGGATCTCCAACAGAAGTGTTTATGGGATTTCATAAATGTGTCTCGGGGGTTACTGGACAAGCAATTGCCGATGACATACTTTCACAACTAGAAAAATGGCAATTGCAGTTGCAATTTCTTCGTGGTCAAGCATACGATGGAGCTGGAGCTATGGCTGGGAAATCTAAAGGTGCAGCTGCTTGTATAACTGCAAAACACCCTAAAGCATTGTACACTCACTGTGCTTCACACAGACTAAATCTCTGTGTGGTCAAATCTTGCACTATCAGAGAAATCAGCAATATGATGCAGTCAGCTGATAAAGTATCACGATTTTTTAGCAATTCTCCAAAAAGGCAGTTGGCTTTGGAGAAGTGGATTGACAATCTGTTTGCCAATGAAAAGCGTAGGAAGATAAAGGAGATGTGTCGTACTCGCTGGATTGAGCGACATGAGGCTTTTGAAAGTTTTATGGATTTATTTATGCCAATAGTATGCTGCTTGGAGGAAATAGCCAACAGTTCTCCAGCAGAATGGAATGCTGAAACCAAATCAGA
This sequence comes from Dysidea avara, assembly GCF_963678975.1. Lineage (NCBI taxonomy): Eukaryota > Metazoa > Porifera > Demospongiae > Dictyoceratida > Dysideidae > Dysidea > Dysidea avara. The sequence goes on along the minus strand of NC_089282.1, from coordinate 18,037,575 downwards.
TTCCCAGTCACTGTTTTTTACAGTGTTCAGATTTTCATTTGTCATAGCTTTGGTGGCTACACAGAATGTGCTGTCATACATCAAAGGGCTATCCGTGAAGCTTCAAGGTCGCTATGTCGATGCAATTCGGGCTCACAGAGATATTCAGAATGTGAAATCTACTTTGGTTAAGCAAAGGTGTGATGTGGAGAGATTTCATTCACAAATATACAATGAAGTTACAGTATTATGTCAGAGTGTCGGAATTGAAGAATCGGTACCAAGAGTTACTAACAGACAGCAAAACAGGCAAAACCTTCCATCCGATAGTCCCAGTGAGTATTATAAGCACACAACAACAATTCCTATGCTAGATCACCTGATCAGTGAACTAAATGTTCGGTTTACAGAGTCTTCATCTCAATTTCTCTTACAGTTTGCTCAACTTTTACCATCAGAACTAATTAAAAACCTCACAAAGACCAAGAATACAGATTTTGATGATTTAATAAAGTTTTATGAGGATGATTTACCTCTATCTAGGGGCTTTTCCGCGGAATTAGAGTTATGGAAAAACTACTGGTCGTCAGAAACATGTAAAGCTGATGCAGAAGCCTTAAACACCCCTGAGAAGGCATTAAAACAGCTTGACAAGGATTTGTATCCTAACATTTATACGTTGTTGACACTCGCTGCCACTGTTCCAGTCACTAGTTGTGAATGTGAAAGATCCATCAGTATGCTCCGATTAATCAAAACTTCTTTAAGGAGTACTATGACACAAGAAAGACTAAATGGGCTAGCAATGATGCAGTATCATCATCAAATTCCACTTGAGGCTGATGAAGTAGTTGAGGAGTTTGCCACTCGACAGCCAAGGAAACTTCTGTTGTAATTTACCTGCATGGGGACAATTCAAATGACATAGTAGTAATCCACTAGGCTGTAGCTACCTATAATAAAATACACTGTATACATAACAATAACATAATAAGACAGTCAATAGTCATTCAATCAAAGTACATTAGTATAATATATGGATCTTTAATGTGTACTCATACCAGGCCATAAATTTGTGTCAGATTGCATCAAATTCAATCTCAGAGGGTTGAATTTTCAAAATTTTCCTGGGGGGGCATGCCCCCAGACCCCCCTAGAATGCTCGTGCTTCGCACTTCGCACACTGTGCAGTGACTCTTACCTTTAGACCCCCCCTTCTAAAAATCCTGGATCCACCCCTGAGTATGTATTATAGTTAGGTAAAGATAAAGTCAGCAGTTTGCCAGTGCAGCTAATCTCAATTGTTGAGATATTAATGTGATGTTCTCCTAACTATAAAACCTAATTTAGGCATTAAGTTGGTAAAGAAGTGGTCTGGATTAGGAGGTGTCATTTCAAAGAGGTGACCACTAGATGAAATGATCTAATTCATCATTCCACTGAATCCATGCAGATGCCCCTCACAAACTACAGAAATATACGAATCACCTCTGACAGTTTCTAAATAGTGGTTGCCCTTAGCCTCTGCCTCGCTGGCAGCAGCAGCCACCCTAGCCCGAGAAGCAGTGTAAGCTATAAAGAAATCAGGGTGGTAAATGTCCCCAGGACATGAATGACCCAGCAGAGAGGTGATGCTTTGTTCCAGGGTAGTCCTGAAGCAGGACATGGCATATAACAGTTACTAGAGCATCATGGTGCTGGATGCTCATGTAATGGGCCATGTGAGCAGCCAAGGAGATGGTCACCATGCACTGAAACTTATATTAATGGAGCTTCATAAAACTAGACTGAATTTCGGCTGCACCATTTCATAATATAGTTATATATATTACAGGTACAAAACTTTAAATATGTAGTTTCATACCAGCCACTCCACCCTTCAGCAATTTTGAATACTCTGTGATCATTTCATTAAAGGAACCTCGCATGGTAGTTCAGCTTTTCATCCTCAGCACTTTTGGATGCTGTATGTGGTTCAACTTTCCCACCTGCTTCTGACTATTTACCCAACCTGACAAATGTATTAATGCCTTGCTTGCTGGTAAACTTAATTCCTGTCTTGCCCCTTGGTTCTGAGGTGCCCTCTTGACTGATTTTGTGAAAAGCTTTGGTACTTTTCACTCAATTGCTATTGTCCTTCATCAGGGGCGTAGCCAGGATTTTTTTGAGGGGGGTTCGGATTTAAAGTGGAATGTCTTAAGGGAAATGCCTGGGTGCTTCCCCTAGACCATGAGTGAACGAAAATGATGCACACACAAAACGTGCCCTTAGGCAGTAACATTAAAAGGTGCTGTTTGTGCATCTGACTACTAACTACACACTGCTGTTTATGCAACTATAAACCTATTGTAAAACTAACTAATCTTCACTTCCCGGCGGACAGCATACTGACAGCCAACTTCCAATTTCTAGCACACGGAAGCCCTCCACACTCGAGTTACAATACTTCTTTCCAGCTATACATTATTGGCCCTCCTGTCGATGGTCAACTTCAGACTTGTACTCCAATATGTTCGATACATCATGTGCCCACAACATTATTATTATTATTATTATTATTATTTATTACAGGTAATTTATAAGGCTAAACAGCCTGTTACACCTGATCAACAGGTAAAAAAAGTACAAGTAGACTAATTACATACATTTATACATAGTGTTAGATGAATATTGGTCAATCAATTTCTTAAAATCATCAACTGATGCTGCACATGCTACTTCTTGGGGTAAATTATTCCATGGTTCAACAACTCTTCTTGTAAAAAAATATTTCCTGGCATCTGTTCTTGAAAAATATTTAAATAGCTTAAATGTATGACCTCTGGTATGGGTAATGGGTGAAAAAGTAAAAAAATCAGAATGGTCTGTATCATACTTATCATGTAGCATATTGTAGACAGCAATCATGTCACCTCTATAACGTCTATAATGTAATGATGGCAAGTTAAGTACTTTCAATCGTTCCTCGTAGTCAAGATTTCTTATAGATTTGATCATTCTAGTTGCTTTCCGTTGGATTTTTTCTAATTTTTGGATGTCTGTTTTATAGTAAGGTCCCCAAACCAAGTTACCATATTCTAAAATAGGACGTACTATTGATTTGTATAAACATGTAAATAAATCTACAGAAATATCCGAAAAGGTCTGTTTAATAAGGCCAAGAAGTCTATTAGCCTTATTAACCACTGCCGAACACTGACTATGAAACTTGAGATTGCAATCAATCAACACCCCCAAATCCTTTTCCTCATTTACCTTAACAATGTCCATCCCATCCATCTTATAACAATATCTTGGATTAAACTGACCTATATGTAGTATTTTACATTTAGAAATGTTGAAAGGCAACTGCCACATTACTGACCATTCAATGCAAGCATTAATATCATCTTGCAGGGAGGATATTGGGTTAGCACGACTAATGCTGGAATATATTTTTGTGTCATCTGCAAATAAAAGAACTTTATTCCTTAATAATGATGGCAGATCATTGATGAAAATTGCAAAGAAGAGAGGACCCAAGACTGATCCTTGAGGTATTCCACTTATTACATCACTCCAACCAGACATTGAACCATTCACAGAAACTCTTTGTCTGCGTCCTTTCAAAAAGTCTTGTATCCAATTAAACAGATCACCTCTAAAACCATACGCATAAATCTTCTTGAGCAACCTTTCATGAGGAACAGAGTCAAAAGCCTTCTTAAAGTCAAGGTACAAAACATCTACTGAATTACCACTGTCCAAAGTCTCTGTCCAATCATCAAGTGCACACAGTAACTGTGTCATACAAGACTTGCGAGGGAGGAATCCGTGTTGACATGGTGACATCAAATTGTTGTTAAACAAATGTTCTAACATTCCCTCACGAATAATAGATTCGAAAACTCTTACAGGACGGTAACAAATAAACAAACCATTCGGTATTATACATCAACAATTCACAGTTTGTGCTAACCTGACACATGTATAACACGACCACTCAAGTTTAGCAGCTGCTACCTTGTAATATGTCTCTACCAACCATTGAACAGTCCTTCGCCGTTACACTCGCGCCATTTCAATCATGCATCACGTGCGCAAGTAATCACGTGATTCAATAGATATTATTTGCAATGGTTCAGCATTAATGTGGTGACCCTCAAGAGTAGTACAGAGGAGTGCCAGTAGGCAAATAGCTACCGGAGAGCTCCAGGCCTGTAAGATTTGGTGTGATTTTTAATTTTTAAAAATTCTGCCTCTGAAAGGGGGTTTCGTCCGAACCATCCGAACCCCCTTTCGCTTACGCCCTTGAATCTTTGGTCATGTCCTCTGGTGTTGGAAGTGCCTGACAGGGATTAAATCAACAGGAGATATATCAATGAGATTATGAAGAATTTTGTAGAGGAGGGTGATAGCTACTGGATACTTGTCCGCGGTGTTCTAAACTGGGCGGAATGTTAAGGTCAATGAGCATGTTGGATGCGCTGCTGAAACGTGCACGAGAAGTCATGCAGCCATAATGAATCTGGCAGATTGCCTCTGTACTCTTTCAAGTGCACCCCTTTTTCCAAACTCTGGATCCGCCCCTGCCAGTGGCATTATTTTTGTTGCCATAGTACAGAGGAATGATTTATTTATTATTTATTTATTAATACTTTACAGAACTGTACAGATCAATAAACAAAATTAAACAATATAAGAGCTTATAGCTAACGATTAAATTACAGAACTGAAGGTCTACCAGTGTCTTGCACTGGTAGCCATAATTAATTACTTACAAATTACAATAAGCTATATAACTACAAATAATAATCACAAGGGGTAGCTATCAGGCTTATTGTAATCGTAGTTGTAATTAATTACTAATCATTAGCAATTTTCAAGTAATTGTAATTATAATTGTAATTGCTCACTGAGCATAAAAGTAATGGTAATTGTAATTGTAATTAGCTGTTCAGTCAATAGTCATTATGTAATTAAATTTAAGTAACCAAAGTTATGCTATATAAAAGTACTACTCCATAACTTGACTAAACTATGTACACAATCCCATGTGTATAACATGTGGCCCATGTAGCTACAGTAAATTATTGAAATTATGTCATGTATTTGTTGACCATATAGTTAAACATTTTATGTACAGTATGGGATACAGTGGCGTAGCCAAGGGTGGGCATGGGCGGGCATTTGCCCAACCATCACAGTTTCTTGCCCAACCATCACAAACTTTTGCCCAACCATCACAAGTAGCTTAAGATCCATGCGAAGATTCACAGCAGCACACAAAACAACCCAACTTTAATACTGTAAAGCGTAAACGTATACCTCATTTGTTGAATCATGACTTCGAAGAAGAGATCGAGATAGATGGTTTATCACGTGATCCATTACTACTTAGGAAGTCCCTATAATTATAGTTCATGTAGCCGCACGTGCCACGCTCCTTGGCGGTTTAAATTCGAAATTTAAAATGGAGTCAAACTGTATATCTAATTCACAGTGAGTGATAATCGTCAGTAGGATCAGTGTGGATGGTGCTGGCAGCAAAAGATTTCGTTTCAGTGGACTTGTCACTAAGCGTATTTTTTGATAAGGAAAGTACCGTATAGCCTAACTTACTGCTGATGAAAGAAAATGGGAAAACGTACTCTTCTAGATAACAATAATGGCATATGCAAATGGAGCTGGAAATGGAGGAAAGGTCACGTCATTATAAAGTGTCACGTGCACAATCTGTACTGATTAACCGAGTTGTGGTTTACACCAGATCCTTTACAATAAGTCTGGGACGAAGTTAAGCTTTCTTGGCATGCCGATATTTGTGATAAGATTCACTATAGTTCATAAATTAGCGCCCCCGGTCTTCATTTTGGGCCATGTGGCGTTTACTTGAAAAAGCATTACATATCACTGTGGTGGTTGGTCTGTAAGCTATACTGCCAGTTGATTGTAGTAAATATGTGATAAACAGTTTACATTGTTGGTTCTTGTAGATCTAGGTTCAGTAGTTTGATGTCACGTGATGCTCCACTACGACGATCGTCGGTGGATTCCTGCCCTACAAGTTTAATAGAATAGCATATAGCTAGTAAATGTTTGCATGCATACAAGCAGCATTTGTTTACACTATAGCATAGGTAGGTGTAGACCATGTGTGCATACACTTTTCATTTTTCTTTGATAATGTCTCACATAAAAGTGAGCGTGTTTCTCGTGTGTGTAGTTAACTAAGTTGATGTTATGCCCAACCATCAAATATTGGCTGGCTACGCCCCTGATGGGGTACATAATGTTCAATAGTAGAGAAACATTTAAATGTATCTGGATGACACAGAGTTTACAAAGGATGAAAGCCCTTTAAAATTTTGGAAGATAAAAGTAAATAAATACCCCCATTTTAAGTACAATAGCAAAGAATAGCAGCAACATTTGAGTGTGTATCCAACCATAGTGGCAATGTTCTCAGGCCAAAATATGTAGACTTACCAAAAAAGTTTGAAGAGTTAATAGACGTACCTTAAGATTCATGCTGGAGAACTGTAAGTAAGTACCCAGCATTAATACCCCAATTAGTGCTGGGGGGTATTGAAAAATAGCAAACGTATACCTTCCATAAAAAGTATCAGTATTAATGTAAAAGCTATTCACTACCAGAGAAGTATGCCATGAAATGTCTGGTTTTTTTCATGAAATGTTAAATCTCCCCTATGAAATGTACCGTGAAAGTCAATTCATGGTATGCCATGGGTTGTTTCATGGGCAGGGCCGCCCAGAGAAATTAAGGGGCCCAGGGCAAAGAGTTAAAGTGGGGCCCTTCACCCAAGTTGTAAGTTGAAGACCAAAAAAAAAAAAAAAAAGGTCACAACCTGCTGGCAATGACAATAACTACCCATCACCAACCATATCTCCTTATCTATAAGCTTGCTACACTGCTCCTCTGAAGAATACTGTGATTGCTCTATTAGAGTATTTAGATCTGACTGCTCTATTAGAGTATATCGATCTTTTAAACAGGTATTCATGGGGCCTCCTGGGGCCCCTTTCAGGCTGGGGCCCGGGGCAAAATGCCCCAGTTGCCCCCCCCCTGTGGGCGGCCCTGTTCATGGGCCATGAAATGTGTTTCCAGATCAGATTATCATGGTAATTTCATGGCATTGCAGAGATTTCATAGGTGCAGTACCCATGAAACGTTAAAATTCATGGGATAAACCATAGGTATTTTCATGGGTATTTCATGCACTGTATCTGGTAGTGATTGGTATTAAAGTAACTGCCATTTATCACAACAAAAGCACCAAATACCCATGGTAGCTCAGCAAGCCTCAGGTACAAACTACCACTAACAAACTTGTTTACATAGTTCGGTTAGCTGACTACATCAGCACCTGCCTACAAACATTAATTGTCACATGTCTGGTTACCTTCTAAATATGGGATGAAACAAGCGTTAGCCCACAGGGAGGCCATAGTGCCAGGCGGTATTAAAAAAAGCAGGCGGTATCAAAACCAGTATGACTTAAATATCACAGATTATTAACAATACCAGTATATCACCCAGCTCTAACCCTGCATGTACAGTAGTGATTGAAAAGTAATTGTAATTATTAATCATTATTTACATACTGAAGTAATTGTAATTGTAATCATTAGACTGGCTTCAAAAAGTAATCGTAATTGTACTGATTACTTTCGGTGGGTAATTACAACAAGCCTGGTAGCTATAAAGAGTACAAGTTAAAGAATAAAATAGTTTGTAGGAGTTAGCTGGAATGTTTAAAAATTTGGAACAGGGGCAATGGAAATAAAAAGTACATAGATTACTATACTGTCAAAATTGTTAACGAAATGATTCCAAAAATAATTTTTGAGTTTGAATTTGATAGTATGGAGGGTTTGGGATAGGTCAATTAATGGTAAGCTGTTCCACAATCTGGGTATATGGTAGAAGTAGGAATTCATTACACTGTTTTTAGATGCTATCATGTGCCTGAGTTTATATCCTGCTGATCTTGTGGGTCCAGAGATAAATTCTACAAAGTTTAATATGTTGAACTTCTCAGATGGAAATTTTACTGATTTTATAAAAAAACATGATGTCGGCTAAATCGTAAATATACATGAGTGAAAGAAGTTTCAGTCTCAAAAGCCTTTCTTTGTAGTTACTGGTGTAGTCATTAAGAATATTTATTTGGTTGCCCTCCTTTGTACTCTTTCTAACAGTTCAATATCAGATAGTAAATAGGGCTTCCACAAGCAAGAACAATACATTAAAGTACATCTAATCACTGAAACATACAGATTCTTCCTAGTCTCCAAGCAGTAACTGTCTTTAAATATGTGGCGAAGTAATCCAAAAAATTAAATAAGAATAAACTACGTATACACTACCAGATACAGTGCATGAAAATAACCATGAAATACCCATGAAAATACCTATGGTTTATCCCATGAATTTTAACGTTTCATGGGTACTGCACCTATGAAATCTCTGAAATGTCATGAAATTACCATGATAATCTGATCTGGAGACACATTTCATGGCCCATGAAACAACCCATGCCATACCATGAATTGACTTTCACGGTACATTTCATAGGGGAGATTTAACATTTCATGAAAAAACCATATAGACATTTCATGGCATACTTCTCTGGTAGTGATAGCTAATTCCATTGCGCCTTTTCCTGTGAGAATGTGACAGATCAGTCTGGCATAGCTAGAGTATGCATGAAGTTATTATTATTATTATTATCAATTTCGTCAATGACAAGGTACACAAAAGGCTAAGTGCCTGTACAAGGTGGTCCAAGTTAAACAGTCAACAAGCACTTTGCTGGCTTCTGTTGGTCTGCTACAGTCACGACTGACTCCCCACCAAGTTACCCCCGCTTACCCGTTAATAACTAGTCTGGCGGCGCCCGCCCCTTCGCATGGAGTAAGGGTCTGGTATGCTTAGTATGATTATGATTATGATTATGATTAAATACGGGTAAAGGCACAGCCTACATACCCGATCAATGCAGTAATTATACAAAAATAACTCTTGAATCAATTAAATAACTTATACAAAAATAAATCTTGAATCAATTAAATGACTATCTAATAATGATTTAAAAGTGTTAATCGAAGAACTAGTATCACAGAGTTGTTCTGGAGGAATTTAATTTGAATGTAATGACGTAATGAAAATAGCCTTAACGGAAGTGCCTCACCCAAACTGTGGCAGAGACATTGAACTTTCTTCAACTTTACACAGGCAAAGGCGGATTGGTCTACTTTTATAGAATACACATGTCTCCCTACCTAGGAAATCAGAGCGTAACATGGGTTTTTCGCGTATCAATCAAGGCGAAAAGCCCTTCCCGATATAACACTTTCTTCTCTTTGTTCTTTGTTAGCTAACTCCTTTTGTTTATTCAGTACTGTTAATTCATTCTTTTGACGTAACATACACAAAAATGTACTGATTAAACATGGAGCGTTCTGATTGGTTGCACCAGTTTTTGGTAATCCGGAACAAATCCACTATGCTAAGCATACCAATGCGGAGGGCGGGCGCCGCCAGACTAGTTAATAACCTGAAACTGGCAGATATCGTGCCATACTGAATGGTGCCCGGGCAGCATTTGCACTGAGCCGTAAGTAGCTATATAACTTACCCGATAGTATATGATGAAACCTCACCGCCAATCTCAAGTAGTAGTGTTACTGCTGTTCCTCGCTACGACAACATTGGTCGATGGACAAATGTACTGGACTATTGTTGAAACTGAAGAGATTGAGACAATAGGGAACGCTCCAGCTGGGGGAACGAATTATCGGTTAGTCATGATTGCATGGATATATTGTGTAGCTAGCTACAGACCTCAATTAAGTATAATGTACAAAGATGGTGAGTGCCACATCAGTAGTCTCGCGTGGCCAGACCGCTTTTTAAGTGTATTGGGTCTATGGGTGGGGAAACCAATACACGGACCCACGGCCTGACCGCTTTTTTTCCCCCACCGGTCTGGCCACGCGAGACTACCACATCAGAGCCTGCTCGCAACGCGAAAAATCGATATCCTTCAATCAACTACTTAACTATTGTCATGTGTTAGCTTATAGGCTAAGTGTAACTTGAAGCAGCCAAGTTTGTCACTTTCTTCTGGTAGAAAACGATACAAATGTCTTAAAATCACGTGTTCGTTGCAGCATAGATATTAGATGGTTGCAGCGGTTCGTAGGGTTCTTTGTATGCCACGATATTCACCCTCAACATTGTTCAAGTAGTCTATCATCAACTGAAAGTATCGGTGGTTTGATTTAATTGGTCAGTTTCTGGTGGCAGCACGATCTGTGCTGCTTTTTGGCGACAAACAAAATGTTTCTTCCTCTGGAGCACAGGACAAGCAGAACAGCAACTGCGCCGTGGGTCAGCAATAACCAGTACTAGGTAAAGTACCTGCATGCGGAGTATGGTTATAATTGAAGCTAGTTAGCCATCTATATGCTGAAATTCGGCCAAAACGAACGCGATTTTTGCAAACAAATACTTGATATATCAGTGAGACAGTCTTCAACAGCAAGGATGCGAAGCTTATAAACACCTAACAATACGGCTATCTCACCCAGTAAACGCATAGAGCAATCCAAGACATGAAATAGGCACTCACGTGATTTTTTCCCCTGGCTAGCACTCACGTGATCGAAATTCAAATCGCGGAAATGCCCATGAAATCACTTTCACTTGTGAACAGGAACCATGCAGTGCGCTACTTTTGTAAATATTTGTGTTAATTGTTCACTCAGGCGTGGTCTAAGGCCAGTGTAGGTGTGTGATGACATCATAGGGAGAGTCTTAGACTGCTGGGATGATTGAGATGCTGAACCTAATGCATAGAAACTGATTGCCATTTGATTTCAATTTTAAAGTAATTGGAATGGATTATGGTTGTATTTTCCGTGATTTAAATTTTGATCACGTGAGTGTCTATTTCATGCATTGGATTGCTCTATGCGTTTACTGGGAGAGATAGTCGTATTGTTAGGTGTTTATAAGCTTCGTATCCTTACTGTTGGAGACTGTCTCACTGGTGTATCAACCATTCTGGTATTTGTTTGCAAAAATCGGGTGGGGTCTAGCTAATCGACAGAATGGAACAGAAACGAGGCGGAACAGAATCAGGGCTAAACCACGGAAACACAGAACGGAACACTTTTTTAAAATCAAGCTTGTAGCTTATTATTGCTGAATATGTCCCAGGGATATGTCCTTGCAATTTAAGAGCGGCATCTATGGTGATCAAAGCAGTGGATCGAAATAACAAAGGATCGATTGTGGGTTTAGCTGTTATTAGTAACGAAATATTAATTGTAGGCTAAGGATTGTGTTCTTAGTAATGGTTTACTTCCTGATGTCAAAAAAGAAGCTTCCAATTAATTAATACATGACAAGGCAAGTCTTGTTACATTATGTACCATTTTCTGCTGAATGAGCTGCCAGATAATCACTATTATGGTTTCACTTTTATTATAGCTGATGTTGCAATTAGAAAGAGGAAAATCAGCTGGCCTATATTAGCTAAGTTAAAAGGAGGTGGAAATTTGTAAAGTGTGTGAGAAACAGATATGCAGCCATATCAACAATAAATGTGACCCAGTCTGAGAAAACCGGAGTTATCGCCCATGTCAGCAGATTCGATTTTTCATCCAGGACACACAGCTACATGAATAAACTATCTAATTCCACATTTAAAATCAGCTAGACTTGGTTTTGCTGGTTGCTTTTCCCAAGCCCAGTGGTGATCCGTACGTGTGGTGTGGGGCCTTAATGGAGCCCTGGTCAGCCTGGGAATGACTGTATGTGGCTGTACAGCTCTGTGGTGTTGAATGAGTGCCTCTGCTTCATTTTAGCCAGTTTTGAGACCAATGGCTCAAAACCTGGCCTAATTCATCCCTTGGCCTTCCTTTTCAATTTTTGGAACACCCTTGCCCGCCTTACAGGCCCCCCCACCTCCCACCCAATTTGCAGCTCGCCTGATACAGTCAACCTCGGTTTAAAAACTATCTAAAGTGGCGGGAAACTTAGTTGTTGGCTACTTGCACAGTGGATGCTCTGGAAGATAAGGAATTGGTGGAAAACATGTGAAAATTTCGTACACATAGCTTCAACCATTGGCGAGCTACAACGCACTAAATACTTAAAACCGGCATTTCTCGATACTTTTAAATAGACGATAAGCCTGGTTTTGTCAGAGTGGGTCACAAATGTGATGATCAATGAAATGCAGAATTGAAACACTGAGCACAGTAGACTAAGCATTGTCATTATAAGTATTCAGTGTTGGGAGTAACGTGTTACTTATGTAACGCATTACGTAATATTGTTAAGCGCAATCTGTGAATTTGCACAGTTTATAAATTGCGCTGCGCATTTTGTGAATTCATAAAATGCGCAACAATTTATAAATTGTTGCGCAGTTTGTGAACTACCGTAAGAGCTGCGCATTTTATGAACTGGGTACCGCCGTTACGTTCTTGGCCTATTCAAGTACGTATCACAGGGAGGAATGACAGGCTTCTTTTACCCCCTTTTACTAGCTGAAGGGACATGGATAAAGACGCATTCTACCTATATTGTCGAGTATATTGTAGACTATCTCTCCCTCCAAGGTTCCTTTGCGTACTCTGCAGCTGGCCTGGATAAGGTGTACTGTCTTTCTCTCTCAGTGTTGCGCTGCGTATACTACAGCATTTGTGGTAGGCTAAGCCATTCGTTTTGACCAGCTGATATTGATGGGCACAGTCCAGCCTGCATGTTTTACTTTTCCTAGCAGTTGTCCAGCACATGCAAACACTGCACATGCTGCACCAGTAATGAAATGCATATCAGCACATAAGGTTTGGTACATTGTAACTCAAGTCCAACATCTTATCTTTAATGTACAGCCTTAAATGGTACACGTAGTTAGTTTCACTCTCACATTATCCCATGTATCCAGATGTAACTCAACATGTGGTTAGCTACATAATGTCACCTCTGTGTAATACAGTTATTAGTGCAAACATATAGTGTTTGGAATCAGGTATGCTGTGTTACACATATAGCTAAATATGCTCCAATACATGAGTTACAAAGGTACAGCTCCATTTGATGAACAGCAAGACCCAGAAAAGTTGTATCCATTTTCATCTTACCTGGCTATAACCACATGTCTTCCTAAACACCGTTCATGGTACCCCCATGAGCAACTATTGCACCTGACCTATGGAATCCATACAGTAATTTGTATGCATAACTAGACCTCACCATGTCAGTTGTATCATCATCCAAACTAATCATTCCACAAGATTGACAATAGTCATCCAATGATTCTAAATAACAAACATTATAATGCATGTGACACATCATAACTCATCGGTATAATACAACAGACGATGAAAATAAATTTGCAGGTTCACCAAGAAATCCAACTATTCATCAAGAAGGTTATTTAAGCTAATATAGATACATTTTACCACAACATGAACAAACACGTACATGTTTACTTAATGGTACAAATGACACAATGTGATGATGTATATCGAACTGATTGCTGAAGCAATTAATAGGTGCGTAATTATAATAATTTTTTAGGGAAGCCATTACATGGTGCTAGCTACCACAAATCAATACCTTCCGCTGTCAGCAAAGATACATAAAGGAGGACTCAAGTAGGTCCATGATGTTCTCATTATACGTACTGCAGTATGCCAAATTAAGGTACCAAGCAACGTTGAACAGTGAAGAAATCAAGCCCGTAGCAGGGGGTCTGTTCCAGGTAGTTGTAAAGCTGAGTACCATGTGCAAAATACACACATGGTCTTACTAGGGGGTCTGGAGACATACCCCTACAGATTCCTTCTGAGATCACTTACTGACTGCTCTATTAGAACAAATGACTATTCTATTAGAGTGTTGCAATCTTTTTGCAAACTAATATATCAGAAAATTGATAGGTGGGTTCCATAAATTGATAGGTCGATGGGGACCACAAAGGTTTGGTCTCTTGCAAAAATATCAGCTAAAATCCAGCCTGACTTGTCCTTCACAACTTGGCATTATTACAAACTTGGGAACTGGACTACTTGTTCAGTACAGAATATTGGTATCACCCATCTCCACAACGTATGACTAGTGGCTATAAATTTTTGTGATGCTTGAGAATATGATAGCATACATAATTCACTATACTTCCATATCTCTGCAAGTATTTTCTTGTAGTCTACATGTCCATTTTCAGTTGAATGCACATGCTCTACTATGTCATAAAATTTCTCAACTGTTGTAACTAAATGATGGTCATTCTCATTCTGTGATTACTAAATTTTGAGAAGGGCAGGCACAAAGTTTCTTACCCTTTGTTTGTTCCAACTTCAGCTCTGGGTAGTTTAACAAAACAAACCTCTTTGTTGTAGTAATGAAAGGCAGGGCTAATTAGAGCATCACTTCTTTCCACTCCATTCAAAACGGTCTGATATCAAACATGATCTTCTGCACCTTCTCCTCCGTTACTGTTTTGTTTTGCTTTTTGGAGGTGTGATTGGGACCAAGATATTTTCCTCTACAGAACCTTTCGAATAGCCGGCTCTCTGTGACCCTCTTTTGACGTACCTCACAAACTCATAGTGAAATTCACACCTCGCATACACTGCCACGAGGAAATCTCGTGATCCAACACTCGGAACGACAGTAGGTCGGCAACCGATACAACAGGCTGTACATGTCGCATCTTGCCTTGCCATATGGCAGCACGATACCTGCGCAATTTATAAATTGTTGTGCATTTTATGAATTCACGAAATGTGCAGCGCAATTTATAAACTGCGCAAATTCACAGATTGCGCCTAACAATATTATTACTTTTGTGGTACCTAAGTAATATAACGAAATATGCTATGAAAACAGGTAATATAACTAGTTACTTTACTTACAAATGTAACGCGTTACCTAAGTAATATAGTTACTGTAACTGGTCTAATATTACATAATATTATTACTACAAGTAACGAAGTTACTAATCTCGTTAGTTATCCTCTGAGTAACGCCTAGCCACAATGAAGTATCAAAGCCTACTGAATGAAGCTTATTCACCAGCTTCTTACTTATAACCAAGATTTGTACATTGTCCAACAACAAAATCATGTCACGTGATAAGGTGGTAGTTTCACACGTGACAGCTTAAGGCTGTGGATACAAAGTAATATAATATGTAGTATTATTATAGTTACTTTATTTTATGGGTAATATGTAACTGTAACTAAATAGTTCAGTTGCAAGTAATATGTAACTAGTTACATTTAAAAAGTAACTTGCCCAACACTGTAAGTATTCTCAGTAGTGAGTTGAAAACCTTTCTGTGGCTGCCTCTAATAAATCACAGAAACAATGTATTATTTTTCTAGTCTTGAATTCAATACTCCTATTGAGACCAATACGAGAAAATATTTGATATTAATATGAAATGTCAACCAATAACTTTCTTAATTTGGACCAATGACTTAAAATACTCTTGCCAAAATTTCCAATCTTGGATTTCTATTTTCTACCTAATGAAAAATATTTATAATGTAGCTATGACCTGAATCAAGACTACAAGTTCCAGTGCCCCATCAGCAGACACAACAAGGGAATTTTACTTTAGTAGCAACTTCTCATATGCTTTTATCAAGAGTTCGTATAGTACTAAGGGAGAGTGTCCTACTACCAATGTAGCCCATACAAACACTTTTACTGGTGATAGTGAACTGCTGATAGGTGTTGAGTGGTGTTGAACATGGGAAATCCTTGCACACTATAGAACAAAGTGTTGATACTCACCTCACCCAGTGGAATGTACTCCTGTTGGACACACTCTCTTACTACTTTATATTATGAAATTAATCATTATTTTCTGAGTGAACAACACAAGATGCATTAAAAAGCAAGTACTACTATTTTTGATAGAGCAGCTGTATCTATCAAGCATAAGGTCCATATAATACCGGTAGCTACCAATGGACTATATATACTGAGTTAGCTACACAGGTTTAATAATGTTGATCTAAAGAAATAGTGGACTAATAATAATCATGTGGATAATATAATACATCAAGGCACTTAGATGAGCGTTATATGTAGGTAGTATATATTATCTATGGTTGAGTATAGGCAGTGGCATTTCTAGAGCTGGCATACAGGGGGCACAGCATGGATGCTGTAGTATAAAGTAGAATTTCAGTGGGGGCCTGGGGGTTGTGCTGTAGGATTTTTGCAATTTGAAGACTTAAAAGTAGCCTAAAATTGGTGCTAAAAACATGGGAACTGCTAAAACTAACAATGCCAATCTATATGCTGCAACTGTTTCCCAAGATTTTTCAAAATTTATTTTAGCGGGGTGGGAGAGGGGTTCCCCTTAGAATCACTTATGAGTATAGGTTTCTATTTTTTTAATATCCTACTATGGACAAGAAGGGCTTTAATTTGATGTAGAAGAGCACCCATAGTTAACAAGAAAAGGTGTAAATCCAGTGGATTCATGAATGGAGGTTCGATATGCAAACAGCACTTTGGGCAAGTGACTGTCCCAATCTTCACTAACAACTTTAGATAGCATAGCTTCTAATGTACGATTAAATCTTTCTACTTGCCCGTTTGCCTGTGGATGGTACGCCGTTGTTCTAGTTCAGTCAATGCCCAACTGCTTACACAAACTAGTAATCACTTCACTGTTTAGGTTAGACCCTGGATCACTGTGGAGGTATGTTGGCACTCCATATCAACACACAATCTCATTAACTAGCACTCTGGCCAGGGTCTCAAAATCTGTTACTCGAAGGGGGAAAAACCCATTTGCTAAACAAGTCGGTTATTACCACTATGTATTTATGCCCCCTTGAAGATGTTGGTAGAGGGCCCATTATGTCCCATGAAATTTTTTCAAATGGATGGCGTGCTTGAATTGTACCCATTGGGGCTTGAGGAGCTGGCTGGGGTGGGTTACGCTTTTGGCAGGATTGGCATGAGCACACCCAATTCTCAACATCTAGGTCATACCCAGGCCAGTAAAACCACTCTATCACCTTTTCAAGAGTTTTGTGGATTCCCAGATGGTCTGCTTGATTGTGGGGCTGCATCAGGACTTTATCTCTCATGCTGGTAGGAACGACCAGTTGTGCAGTACATGGAGAAACAGAAGATTGCCAGAACTGGTGATAGAGCACCCCATCCTGTAGAAATGCTCGGTGTAACCCTGGAGCTATCCTGTGTGGAAGTGACTCTCCCTTTTGCAATGCTTTAATAGCTTGTGATAGTTGGTCATCTTTCAACTGTGCCTCACTGATTGAACCCAAAGAGCAGGAGCAATCAGAAATCACGGAAGCTATTCGGGACATTGTGTCAGCATTTTGTAACATATTCCCTGGTGTGTACTTGAGCTCAAAATTGAACTGTTGCAAAAACAATATCCACCTCATTAGCTCCCCATCTTTTATCCCTTTCAACGATGTTAATGGATTATGATCAGTGAGTAGTGTGAAGTGAAAACCATACAGGTAGGGATAAAATTCTTTTACTGCCGATACTGCTGCTAAAGCTTCTTTTTCGATGGTTGAATAATTTCGTTCACACTTAGTCAACTGACGACTCCAATAACAGATAACCCTCTCTTTACCATCCTGAACTTGTCCAAGCACTCCTCCCATAGCAAAATCAGAAGCATCAGTATACAGCAAGAATGGCAATTTAAAGTCTGGATATGCCAGGATTGGAGGGGTAACTAATCGATGCTTAAGCTCTGTAAAAGCTTCCTGACAAGCTGTGTCCCATTTGTAAGTGTTGCCTTTCCTAAGTAACTTGTTAAGGGGCTCTGTAATTTTAGAATAGTTGTGCACAAACCTTCGGTAATAATTCGTCAGCCCAAGGAATTGTCTTAACTGCTTTACATCAACAGGGACAGGATACGATGAGACAGCTGCAATCTGTGCTTTGTCTGGTGATATACCAGCAGCAGAAACAACATGTCCCAAATAATGAACCTCTTTCTACACAAAGTAACATTTATTAGGCTTCAATTTTAAACCAGCCTCCCTTAAAGCAGAGAATACATTACTTAAACACTTCAAGTGTTCCTGAAAAGTGTCAATAAATACAATTACATCATCTAGGTATACAAGATATTGCTCACCTCTTAGCCCAGCTAACACACACTCCATGAGGTGTTGGAAAGTAGCTGGAGCATTTGTGAACCCGAAGGGCATCACATTAAACTCATAGTGGCCACTTGCTGTAGAAAAAGCTGTTTTTTCCTTATCACATTCTTCTACTTCAACTTGCCAGTATCCAGAGGCCAAGTCTAATGTGGTAAAGTAAGTGGCCCCAGTGAGCATATCTAGAGTCTCGTCTATCCTAGGCAGTGGATATGCGTCTAGGTGGGTGGCAGCATTAAGCTTCCGATAATTGATGCAAAATCTCCAAGTCCCATCTTTCTTTTTCACCATAACCACTGGGGAGGACCATGGGCTGGCACTACTTCCTTTTGGAGCATTTTGGTGACTTCCTCATCAACAGTATCTTTCTAAGCAACTGGAAGTCTCCAAACTGGCTGTCGAATTGGTGGTCCAGTAGTATCAATAGTGTGCTTCACAACCTGAGTTCGGCCATGTGATCCTGCCTTAACAAAAACATCCGAGTACTCCACTAACAAACTCAGTAGGTTTGTTTTTTCCATGGATGATAATGTTGAGGAATCCAGATTAACATCTGGAATGCATGACTCATTATTGTGGTCTTCCAAGCTGTCACACTTGACCATTTGAATCCTGTGAATGGGGATCACCTCTCCTAACTTCATGCCTTTACACACCTTGATTGGGCTGGGGCTGACATTCATGATTTGCAGGATCACCTTATTGTCTGGAGTAATTGTGGACAGACACCGGGCAACACGCAGGTAGTTTGGCAGATCTTGAGCCTTTACAGTAGGTTCAACCAAGCCCTCCATGGACTCTTCAAAATGACTAGTATTTCCTTTCACTTTGCAAGTGATCAACTGGATAGTATGGCCAGGAATTTCTTGAGTAGACGTTACTAGGACAGATACGATTTCACTGTGACTGTTTGGTTGTAGAGGTATGTTGACATCCTGTAGTATGTTATGTATTGGGACTACGTGCGGTCCTAAAGAAAGTGTACCACTCTTACAATCTAGTACAGCTTCATGCTTCTTCAAAAAGCCAGCACCCAGCAGACATTCTACTGTCAGATCACGAATGACAATAAAAGTGTGTTCACAAGTGAAAGGTCCCAGAGAAACTAACAGTTTAATCTGACCTTTTACATCTAAGGTAACACCATTAGCACTGAAAGGTGATAAGTCCATTTTTATAATGGCTCCATGATCTTCAGTTGAGAGTGATTAAAATCGTATCACAGAAACTGCAGCCCCTGAGTCTAAAAGAAATGTTGTAGGCAGACTATTAGCAAATCCATCTGTGCATAAAATTGTGTTAAGATTTACAGTAGATGCATTAGGTGTAAGTTGTCGGTGGTCACTGTTCATGGTCATGGCCAGCCCCCCACCGCTGGAGCTGGCCCACTTAAGTTTAAAGGGCAGTCACGCTGAAAGTGACCTATCTCTCCACACAACCAGCAAGCCTGCATAGAAGGCTGTCTGGGATTCCTGCTATACGAACGACTACCCCTTCCCCTGGGTTGACCCCTGCTAGGACGCCCCCTTTCTTTCAGACTGATTTCCAGCTCTTCTAAACGTTTTGACATCTTCTCTAAATTTTCATGTAATTTTTCAAATTCTGTTAGTCCTTTACTCTGGGGTACTAAATTCACTTACTTTTGGGACTCCCCTTTGCTCTCAAAATTCAAAGCATATTCGATTTCTCCAGCTTCCTTAACAGCTTGATCAAAGGTGGTGGGTTTACCATGTAATAGTACCTGGCAACTTAGGGATGGTAACAACCCTGTCAAAAATCTCTGTAGCAAAATGCCAGATGTAGGTGCCTCTGAAGGGTATGCCTGGCTAAATAAAATCTTCAAATTCTCAGCAAAGGCATTTACAGTTTCACCACTCTGCTGTGTTCGTGCAATGAACTCCTTACCAGCTACCAATGGATCCTTGGTTAACCCAGCTTTGCTCATTAGCGCCTTCTTCACTTCCACCAAATCAGCTCTAGTCGTATCACTTAATTCAATGTAGATATCCACAAGTTTACCACGTAAGAGCGTCAGTAATACTATTGCTTTCTTCTCTGGGTTCCATTCTTTGGCTGTTGCTACCAACTCGAATCTCGTCCACGCACAAAGGAAGTCTTCTTTGGTGATCTCCGGGAGGGGTAAATCCAACTGTTGGGCCATGGTGCTGGAATACTACTACGTCTGTTAAATATTAAGAGCCCAAGAACATGCAACTCTAATTAATGCACAAACTCGCCTGTTTTGGTGCCGTTAAAACAACATGCCACGGTACAACAGCTTAATCGTTTGTCTTCAGGAGCGTATCCCACTTCTGACACCAATTTGTAATGGGCTCAAATACTATCAACTACTGATACAACACAATGTACAGCTACGTGGCATAACAGAATGTGCGCGCATACATTAGGCGTTAAATAGATACATACATAATCATTGTGTGTGCACGTAGTTAAGTACTTATGTCACAAATAACCATCATAAAACTGGTTACCATATACCTAAATATTTCAAGGGGTAAATTTTTCAAGGTTGAGAGCAATGTTGCTAAAAATAAAACTTTAGCAGATTTCCAAACACTGGCCCCCAAAATGTATTAGAGGCCTAAATATTTCAAGGATAAAATTTTCACTGTTAACCCCCAAAATCATGCAAAAATTTCCCCCCTCGATTTTAGGCTATAGGTATAAGGTATACTGTAAGACCCTAAATTACGTATAATAGACTTATAGTATCTGAAAGTTAACTGCATGGTGGTGGAAGTTTGTGAGATTTGCTTCATGAGCATAGTAGCTACATACAGCTCGCTATAGTGGTTTTTGTATCCACAAAATATTCATGAATTCCTTTAGTTTTGCTTTGATAGAAAAGTTGATATCTATCAATTATTGGAAGAGCATTCCACATTGATGAGAATAGAAGTTCCATTTAAAATATTGCTGTGTAGCTACATGATGTTTAAGTTTGTTGTATGTAGAGATCTGGTGTGTCCCTGAGTAAATGTAATGCAGTTATTGATATCATGATTTCATGTGGGTGACTTGATTGATTTGATTGATCTCAAAGATGTACATACATTAGAGATACAAGTCTGAGTTAAACTAGTCTGGATTTATAAAAGATATCGTATAGTTATTCAGGGTGTATTTCATTGCTCAACGCTGAAATACACTCAAAGCACAAGGTATCCCTAATTAGGTATGGTCACCATAACTGTGAGCAGTAGGTAACGTGGGGATGAACTAAAATAATACACAAAATTAATTTGCTTGGGCGTGGCCCTCAGACCTTCTGACTGTTCCAATTGTGGAATAGGTGACTGCTCTATTAGAGTGCTTTGATCTGGTTATTGTCCTGGACATTTTGGAGAGAATCTGTAGACATTTTTAATAGCCAAAACCCCATTCGGATGGATTTGAATATTTGGATCGTGTATATGCATGCTAGGTCCAGTAGTTAGGTTGCTACTGTCAGAGAAGCGTAATGTAGGTAGCTAGTACAAAAATAGCTTTAGGTAGCTAGTAAAAAATAGCTTTAGCACTGCTTGAAGGTTCTTAGTTTACTAATTTGTTAAGCTGCTTTACTGTAGTTGTGCCCAGTTATACTGATAGTAAAATGTCAGTAACTTTAAGTATATGGAACATAATTGTTTTACTAAGTTTTAAACTCTCAGTAAACATCAGTGAATGCAGGTTTACTGAAATCTACTAAAATTCCAAACAATTAACTGTTCCATATACTGGGGATATACCACTCTAGTAAACTAAGAAACTTCAAGCAGTGTAGGTAACTAGTAGGTGGCTAGTAAAAAATAGCTTTAGGTAGCTAGTAGGTGGCTAGTAAAAAATAGCTTTGCGTTCAATATGGGTGACTATTTTATGTGTATGAGCTTCGCATGTGACCAAATTTAAAATTGCACAACCGACAGAAGTGACTTTGGAGCTCTGTAATTCACAGTCAATAAGAACTAAGCCAAGCATATAGTATAAGAGTTGCTATCTCATATCGAGCACATAAAGATTTGGCCAGATTCATGCATTACTCAACCAATAATAAATTTCATTGTCCAATAATTGAGAACATTCACGCAGGTAACCTTTGCAGCTCCTGCAGCCAGAGATTGAAAATTGTCAGTCTGAATTTTGCATGCAAGAGTCTATGGCCTAGACCTCTCTAAAGGCATAGCAAGAACAGTAATTTTATTTGTGAGTTTAAAGAAATATCACATCCAATCTGATGGTGGTTGGCTTACTCTATACGGAGACATGGGAGACACTCACAGCATGCCATTTATAAGGGACACTTTGACAATTTGAGCTATCATTGCTAGTAGGCACTTATATTCAATAAAAGCAATGAAATTATTTGGATTTGTAGCATTGAAAGAATTAATTAAGCTACAAGTAGTTTGTGTTACCAGTACTAGATCCATCTATTTAGGATTCTTACTGCCAAAATCAACTTGAAATGATCTGACACAGCAGCTCACTTCGTATTATATAAACTAATCATAGTAAACAAATGTTAGGGACAAGTCATTGTTGTTATTACTGAAGTGGTCAACCTTGCAGCTTCGTAGAGAGAGTACTCAATCTTACTCTACAAAACAATCAACCATATATCTTACAAATTCCAATCTTCCAACTCCATCACCACCAGAGCAAGAAATGGCATGAAGTTCCTACATTATCAGCCAACCACTGATTGTTTTAAATATTCCTTTTTTCCATGAACTATTTCCAAATGGAACTGATTGCTATCAGAAATTGTTTACCCCAATTCATTATACAATTTCAAAATTTACTACATAAATAATATAATATGTAACTATACTTGTAAATTAGCTAAATACCCTAGGTGGGCTCTGCTGATCAAATAATAATTATATCTGTTTATATGTATCATGCTAAGCTAAACAGTACATGACTATTTCGTTTTTGAAAGTGTAGCCATCAAGTGACCTGCAGAGGCAAAATGTAATGAAAATCAATTTCAGTGCAAGCAGTTTAATAAATTACAATGAGAAATTACTTATTAGTGGTCTGGATTAATCATTAAAAGCGTGATAAAATAGCTATGTAAAAAATGAAATTTATTTCACAAGATTTTTAGCAACTCTAAATATTATTTTTCAAATTAGTGCAAACTCTCAATTATTGGCAGCACTCAATTATTGGCAAAGTGTTGTTTTTTTTTTATGGTAATGCTCTTTCAGATAATACAGGCATACAACAAAAACATGTTTCAATTATCAGTTTTATCAGTCTCGTTATGGACAAGTAATGCACATATGATACTTGCTTTGCAGTGTGAAGACAGTGATTTCCCCTTCTCCAAGCCCCTCTCGTAGTTGTACTTGTAACTAAGTTGTACTATTACAAGCCTACATCAATGAATTAAAAAGATATTTCCTTACCCTTTTAATAGATGTCATAAATTATCGAAGCACTATAAACTGATAATTGAGCACAAGATTTGCATACATAAACTACAACTAAAACAAAAATTGGAGATGTTGTTCAGAGATGCCACAAAGTGAAAATGTGACTAGACAAGGTAAGGAAAGGTTGCTCTCAAGTTTTGCCATAAAATAGTGCTCCCTAAAATGAAAGCAGTGGACAGATGATATGTGCCATGCCATTGATGCCATTATAAGGCCAGGTAAATGATTTGGAGAGTAGATAAACAGTAAAATCAAGTTTCTAGACAGACGTTGAAAGCTATAACCACATGCTGGGTTGTTCACGGTACTAATTCTAGGCCCAAGTCCTCTTTATCACATGCTGAAGAGATTGTGCTGGCAGAGATATCAAATATCAGTGGATACTGCTAAATATAAAAAACGCGGTATGGCAAGGACAAAATGCAGGTTAAGAAGATAACAATAAATATTGTTCATGACAAGCAAAAAGTAGAAAGTATATAGTACAGATTTATGGTATAATGTCAATACTGTTAAACCATACAAGACACGACATAAATGATGACACTATGGACACTTCTGATCTTGACGATGAATATTTTTTAGGACTTGTGAGATTGAAGAGACTACTTTCTCTGAGTGCAATGTCTTTGCAGAGGATGAGTACATGTAGATTGCTATTCTGAGGAATAATCTGTCCTTACTGTGTATTGTAAACTCCTTTTTTTGCTGTGGAGTTTTTAGTGATTAATATGTGTGGTTAATAAACATATTGGAATTTCTTGTGGATTTTTGCAAGAAGGTAAATAGGCATTTTGTAGCAAAAGTGCTGGTAATTGAAGTAATAACAGTAATGGAGTGCTGACAATAAGATATGCGTGATAATAATTGAAAATTATGTGTTAGTACTTACATGCCTGTATCTACCTGTCAAATCAATGCATGCGCTAGCATTTTTATTTTATAGGAGCTGCTAAGCAACAATTCAATCAATTAGCCAGCAGTTAGAATGAATTATGAATGAAGTCATCTGTAATTGAAATAATTATGCACTACATGGTACTGCATACTGAATCCTATGATAGTACAAATAGTTTGATATGGCTAAAGTTAAATGTTCTGAATAAAGTCTATCCCAAGCCACCAGCAACACATGTGGTAGTCTGGAACAAAAGTATCCCGTAGCCATATATAAATTACAATTATACTTCAAACAAGTTCCATACTGACATTTGATTGACTGAAAGTGCGGTCTCTAAATCCCATAGTGCCTCACTTGTGTCCTATACAGACCACATTCTAACCACCTTTTCTTCTTTTGTGTGGGGACAAAAAGAAAAATTCTTCCTGCCCCCACACAAAAAAGCGGTCTAGGCACAAGAACTACCTCACTCTCTGGGCACAAGACTACACTGTCAAGGCACAACAATGAATTTTAGTCAAAATTCATGAGTATAGGGTTTGGCAACCTTGTACTACTACAGGGCCTGAGGGTTACTAATCACATATCAAACCCTGTGTTTCTAACTATTATAAGTATAAGCTGTTTGCATGTATACAGTGGTATAATTAGTTATCATCACTGTGTTACAGAAGCTGTTCTTTTACCGCACTCATAGAATTAGCTACCTAATAGACATGACAAAGCCATGCCACCTTGAACACAAAGCTATCAGTAGCAGAGTTGGAGTAGTTACTTCAGAAAAGTAACTAGTTAGTGGTTACTTTTATCCCATGTAACTTAGTTACAGTTACTTAGTAACTATGTATCTAGTTAATAGTTACTTTCATAAAATACAGTAGGTTATGCTTAACTTTTATAACATGATTATTTTGCCCAGAACAAAAAAAAAAGAGAACTACATATAATAATTATTATTATTATCTACACTTTCTCAAAATAACAATTCTGTGGCTAATTCAGCTCAGTTTCATCTGTTATGTCTGTTAATCAAGCTGAATCATGAAGAACAGTACACAGAAAGTGTTTACTTAATGTGCTGTTACAGTAACACAAAATTTGAAGTGCTCTTGCTTTTAAAGTATAACCTATAATTACAATCTAACTATTGTAACTAGTTACAATCTAACTATTGTAACTAGTTACTTTTCAGACAGTTGTAGCTGGTTACTAGTTACAAAGCAATAGTAATATTCATAACTTAATTACAAAGTAACTAGTTACCCCAACTCTGATCACTAGAGATTAGTACTGTAGGGATGCATGTTTCTGTTTTACTATCTTCTTCCCACTACTACTAGTACTGTTGTATTAATGGCTATCTGCCCCATCTTAATAAGCTCACTTCTGCTCCTCCATGCACCTGCAGCTATTACTCCTGTTGCAGAATGGATATGTGTCAACCTTAGCTGTAACCTCATGCCACTATTAGATTAAGACTCTAATAGAGCAGTCAGATGCTCAATGACAGAAGTTTGCAGTGCAGCTGGAGTTATGTAACTGAAGCAGCAGCAGCATAACAAAAAACTACAAAAGTGAAGCAAGAAACATTTACAGCAAAGAAGTTGAAGTAGTATAAATTATAGGAACAAGTGGTACTGAGAAACAGATTACCTGGGAAACACATATCCCTGTGACAACCGTGCACAATTAATAACTATATTACAATTTTCTTTTGTCAAAGTGTCTATTCCAGCTAGTTCCCACGATCATTAAGTTATTCAAAATTTTACAGTAATGTTCAATTTACAAATCCTTGTACATACATATATCCTTTTGTTGTCCTTACTTCTATACACTCTTAACAAAAAGAAATTGCTATCACTTTAATTTCAATATCAGTTACTCATAAAAAAACAACGCTGCATCATGCATCAGTTGGACGACCAATGGCAACTGCATCACTACATCTAAAATAGCTTTTCCGGCTCTCTCAGGGAACTTGACATACTTTTGGCTTATAAAACAAGCAGCATTGCAAAACTACAGAGTGATGGTTGCATCAGCCAGGTTAGAAGGCCAACTGATGCATGCATGGTGTATATATGATTAATGGATGTTTCACATGCTAGGTTTGATGATGATCGGTGTAGAGAAATGTTCACTGTGGATGAATCAGGTGTCATACGGAGCAATGGAGGAATAGACCGTGAAATAGTTGCAGAATTGTTTCCAGAAAATACAGATGAAGTGAACGACATGGCTGGCTGTTCATTGAGTTTTGTAAGCAGTAGTGGTCATAGTAGTGTAGTCAGGATTGAAGTGGTTGTACTCGATGTAAATGACAATTCTCCACAATTCATGTTCACTGATGGTCTAACACATTACGAAGTTAGAGAGAATAAACCACCAAACAGTACTATACTAACATTCTCAGTATCAGATCCTGACAAGGGTCACAATGGTACTGTGGTTGATGTGCAGATGAGTGGAGTGAATAAAAGTTTATTTTATTTAATTGAAGAACTTGTTGAAGAAAGAGAAAACAGATATTTGGAGTTCACTTTGCAAACCAATAACACACACACTGTAATAGACTATGAAAATAATGAGCAATTTAATATCACTTTCATAGCTAGGGATGGAGGCACTCCAATGAGAATAAATACCACTACAGTGATTCTTGATGTTCAAGATGAAAACGAAGGTGCTCCCATGTTTGGCATGACCAGTTACGAAATCACTATCAATGAAACTACTCCTGTTGGTCAAGTAATTGTGCAAGTTTCCGCTACTGACATGGACGGTGGAGAGTTTGGAATTGTTCAGTACACCTTGGAGCCTAGTAACGGAGGTATCACAGGACAATATGCCATTAATGCTATGACTGGTGAAATATACTTAAGGAAGTCAGTTGAAAACTTTACCACTAACACTGTTCATAATGTTCTTGTACAATCCTACAATGAGAATTTCACAATACCTGGTAACATGGCTGGTGTAAGGATCACCATTGTTAGAGCAAGTGATTTACCACAGTTTAGAATTAGGTTAGATATAAAAACTTCATACAATGATGTTGTAGTGGAAGGGAATGATTTGCTTACACCAAACTGGAGAGTGGATAGAGATATGCACGGTTTTAATTTTACCGTACAGTTTGATGGAGTAGCACCCAACTATAGCCTTTCCAACCAATTTATTACTATCATTGCAGTATATAATCTTAGAATAATGTTTAACAATGTTGACCGGGAGACTACTCCAGTCATTACTGGCTCGCTAATAGCTACTGACACAGAGTTCTCAGCCTTAACTAGCTCACTGCACTTCTCAATCACAGTGCTGGATATTAACGATAACCCACCTATGTTTATAACCACCAACTTTTCTATGTCAGAAAATCAACCTGTTGGTTACAAGGTCGGAGATATTGTAGCTCGGGATCCCGACTTAGGAGAAAATGGAACTGTCGATTACCTTTTACTCCACTCTAGCCATCCTGAAATTTTAAGTGTGGAGATAAATGGCTTTATAATCGTGAGAGGTGTTGTTGATTTTGAACAAGCTGAGAGTATCAAATTGTTGGTAATGGCCAGAGATCGAGGAAGTTCTTCCTTGTCTAGCAACCAAACCGTTACAGTGTCCATTAAAAATATAAATGAACATACTCCCTTGTTTGTCACTAAAAATCTAACCTATACAGTATTTTTGAACACTACATCATTTCCAGTAACATTGACTGTTAATGCTATGGATGGTGATACAGGATCATTTGGAGAAGTGAGGTATAGCCAAAGTACAGAGTCAAACAATGCCAGCAGTCTTGTTTCAATAGATACACAATCTGGAGACATTACTATTAATGCACCTTCCACTGTTTCGGCTTATCCGTATTTATTTCCAATAGTGGCCACTGATGGAGGTGGTCTTAGTAGCATGGTCACATTCAGCATTTATGTATGGACTGACTTTTGTGAGCAGAATCCTTGTGATAACGAAGCTACATGTAACAACACAGACAATGACTACACATGTGAGTGTGCAGATGACACTTATGGTGGAGAAAATTGTTCCACTATAAAGTTTCCTTGTAGCAGCAGACAGCCTTGCTTTAATGGTGGACAATGCACTAACATCAATGACAACTTAGATTATATATGTAGATGTGTGGATAACTACTATGGGAGAAATTGTACATTCAGTGCTGTTAGCTTTAAACCAAGATCTTATCAGACTCACATAGGGGTCTTTCCAAGTTTTGATGACTTAAACGTGACACTTCAAATATTACCAAAATCTCTAAAATGGATTATTGTTTTATGCTATTGAAGATGTTGACAAATTTGTTACATTGGAGTTGAGAGATGGTACAATAATTTCTCGCACTGCAGCGGCATTTAATCACACAGATAACAGGGCCTCTACTAACAATACATGGTATCAGATTGTGCTTACAATAACTGGACAGGTATAGTGGGTGTGTCCAGTTGTGTGTGTGTGTGTGTGTGTGTGTGTGTGTGTGTGTGTGTGTGTGTGTGTGTGTGTGTGTGTGTGTGTGTGTGTGTGTGTGTCTGTGTGTGTTTAGGAGTAAGGGAGGAATGGTAAGCTATAGGTGTGTATCATCCAGTAATATGTAATGTGTTTACTTGTTATCCCTTATGGGACAAGTGTGTCCAATAGTTGATGAGAGCTAGGTGTGTGCAACAATCATTCATTTCGTATTTTATCTGTAGAATCCATCAGTGGAAATCAGACTGGTTGAAGAGAACCTAGAAGAGTTCAGCCTGTAAGTGACATGATTAAGAGTTCATTGTCATGCATCTAAGAAAGCCAGCACACCACACCATCACCATATTGACAGAAAACATCATTTTCACAAAATATGTAGCTCAGTGTTACCTTCTCCAACTTGAATATTTTATGTTACAAATACCATCACATACACTTGTAAAATAGGAGCCCTCAAAATTTGGCTTAAGTTTTTTTTCTTTGCGCTTTGGGAGTTGATTTATGTTCTTCTTTCTTTGCACACTTTACAAAAGCCAATATAGAGGCAAAGGTGCAATTCGATCCCTTGAAATTTTATGTATAAATGTGGCCAAATTCATGTATAAGTTTGGTGCAGACATTCACAGAGTTATGGGTGATTATTAGCATAAAATACTTTTTGTCATACTTACAGGGTAAACCACTCAAGGGAATAAGGTGAAAATTGGTGTATGTATAGGTTAACCATCATAAGCTCAAACCTTTTGTGGTTTAAAATATTTGCATGACAACTACAGAGTTAGCTACCAGGAGAAAAGTAAACCTGCTGTAAAATTGCAGATTCAAAATATTCTAATAGAACAGCCATTGGCTACCTTAATTTATACATTATATATAAAAATTCTAATTCAATAATAAAGTTTATAATTTCAAAAATTTATATAGAATATTCTATGAGTGTTCTATTAGAAATCCTCGAAAAAAATGTGTACTCTTAGAGTAATACAAAAGTAATTAACAAAAAGTCTATAATACAATACTTTTTCCTTCAAGAATAAATTGGATAAACCCCTTTTTAAAAGGCCACACTCTTTTTAATAGCTTGGTTACTTCTTTTTGTATTTTAAATGTCCAAGTCAGCCACTGATCGAAAAAAGTTGTGAAATCAGAAGTGGTGGCCAAGAAATGGCTGATCATACAGCCATGTCTTGGCTGCCTGCCACCTTTGATCTCAGAAGCTTTTTCACCTCGTCTTTTTAAAGACCATGCTATTAGCTATCAGTAACAGAATTCTTTGAGGCAGTAACAAATAGCTGTACATGAAACTGATTAAATATTTTGAGACTGTATAATATCACAGTTAGCTACCTACATGTTAAATTAAGTACATAATCCACTCTGATAACCAGCCAACCCCATTCAGGTATTTAGGGCAAATGCTCCTCCTCCACATTCAACTTATGGCTACATCTTTGAGTGCTATGCACTCATGGTACTGACAAAACTTTTACTGGAAATTTTATATATATGCTAGTTTCATAAAGCGGTGCAATATCTTACTTCCTTGCAGCCTTCACTACCTTATAACCAAGTAACAACACAATGAGAGATTTCATGAACAATCGATATACTCTAATAGAGCAGTCACCACTGATCTATGCATTTCATTATTATTTATTTATTATTCACACTTTACAGTGACCAGCACTGAAGGTCTACAACAACATGTGCTCCAGCCTTAGGATTATACCACTCAAATGTATACAATGTCCACCATATAAAATGGTGTGCGTCAACACAATAACTAGGCAATTTTACTGCATATATTGTCCCTGACCACTCACATTTAGTAGTAGTCTGAGTATTCCCTTTACTTGCCAGGCAGCTCCTGGTTTGACCCTTGACTTACTGGGGAATTAGGAATTAAATTGTCATTTTTATTTCTCTGATTTCTGAATGGCAGAATTCAGTTGACGCTTAGTATACAGCAAGTTTTTAAATCAGACTCCTGGTTTCATTGTACACTAATATATGTAATTGTAATATATAGATAAGTGCACTACAGCTGACCAAAGACCGGCACATGATAAAAAATGTGTTTATGTTTGCATGTCTGTCCAACCCATGAGTTGTTTGTTGTGTCCAGGATATCCAATAATTCATTATCATCTCAAGATAAAATGACTGAGGTGTACGTTGGTGGAATACCTGCTGAGGTTATTGTTCCACTGAATCATGTTAGGAGCAGGGACTATGTTGGCTGTATGCGTGATCTCATTATCAATGGAAATCACATTGAATTGTCTGACAAAATCCAAAATAACAGACGCATGAAGTCACACAATGTTGCTGATGGCTGTGCAGTTGGATCACGCATGGAAAAATGTGACACATGTGAAAATGAAACCTGCGTGAATTTTGTAGTGGATGAAAAACCATATTGTGACTGTGAAGTTGTTGGGGCCAGTTGTTTACGTGGTTAGTAATATGACACATGAATTTTTTTCATTCAAAGTGAATGGGGAGAGACTGTGCCAATGAAGGAAAGTATGTAAAGGAAAAGTATTTAAAAGCCAAATATTTTATGCGGTAGCAAGTTCAGTCTTTTGCTTTAGTAAAGGTCACCTGTCAAAGCAAAACTTAACATTTTTATAATAAGTGTATAATGCATTCCAGTGAGAACCCACTGAACTGCTGCTTCTAGTATTCTCACGAAAAATTAACCACCTGTAGGGAAGTCATATATATATCAATTTTTGAAACCTGTGCTTTCAAAATTACATAATGAATTTATGATGGATATTGTACAGTGAATGTTTCTGTTATTATTATGCAATGCTATTATATTATTACACACTGTAATAATTTTGTTTCTCGTAGCTCCATCTACCTTAGTCAGCTTCACAGGGAAAAATCGAAGAGCTGATTTGATTATTAAACCAAAGGAAGATTTTTATTTAGCCTTACAGCAGAGCAGACAGACAAGACAAGCAGTAGAACAAGTGACATTCGAGTTTCGTACTGCCACAATAGAAGCTGTTGTATTAAGCAGCAGAACTGAAGATGGCAGTGGAAACCTGGGAGTGTTCTGGGTAAGCTGAATATGCAATACAAATCTCTTATTGACACTAGTACTAGTTTATGCTATACAACTGCTAGTATAGTTACCTAAGTATTGTCTTTGTACATAGTTTGACAACTCCAGTGTTCATTACTATGCCTACCAGAATGGCTCACTGTGTAATAGAGTGACAGTGGAGGGTCATTTTAATGATGACAACTGGCACAGTGTAGAAGTGACCATCGAAGGAGACAACATCAAACTTGTCATGGACTATAACACATCTCACACAAGTTCCAACACCAGTAGATGTCAGGATGTGTCTTTTGTGCATCGTTCAACAAAGATCACTGTTGGAGGTGTGTCAGGACTTCATGACTACCTTCAAGATTTGCCTGACCAGGAATTTTATGGTTGCGTACAAAACCTCAAGGTTGATGATGTCAGTATCATACTTAATAAGAAATTCAACTCACAATTAGTCAACGTACAAGTTGAGGGGTATATCAATGCTGTGAGCAATGAGTGCAGGAGCATAACAGAGACGGAGCATATAGACGACAATCACAGTTTTGAAATTATTATAGCAGTGGTGTTTGGAGTCATTGCATTACTGTCAATACTACTTGCAGCTGTTGGAGTTACTGCATCTTACTATTATAAGAAAAATAAGTATTTCATATAGAGCTGCCTTTGTGTGTACATTACACCCTATTATGATTTTGTGATTGTATTCTATTCTGCTGTACATAATCTGTGTATTAAATAGATAATGCTGTAGTTGCATACTGCCACTATATAGTTACTATAGCAAGTCATTTTCAAGGGTTATGCTTTTGTGAATCGCTGCCATTTAAAATTTTAAAGAGGGGCTTTTCCAGACTTTTTATACATAAAACGATGCCATTTTGAATTTCAAGGGGGAAATTTTTCACAGACAGCTTGCCAATCCACGAAAATTGTGCAAATTTCCCATCTTTAAAAACCCACTATACTGTGTGTGCTGCCCAATAAATAAAATGTGTTGAAATGTGAAATGTAGCTATAGTTGCTTGTTAACTATCATTAGATGGTTAGAGTAGACAATTAAATATATAGTCAGTGAAATTGCTAACACTCACAAGTACACATTTACATACAATTGTAACAATGTAGTTAAGTAAAACACTGTATTTACAAAAATTATTTGTATTTCAGATGAAGGCTGGTAAATTTAAGTCTAGATTCAATTCAAATTGTACTGGAGTTGTCACACTTGTACGTTAAAAACACTGGATTACAATCAAAATCTTAGAGCACACAAGATCACATCCGCATCATCAAGGTATTACCTTGTCAGATAGAGATACAGTACCGTATCCACTATGTTCTAAAATTTTCACTGTCCTGCTAAGAAGTAGGTCAGTGTGCAAAAGGTCCTAACGTTAAGGTCCATTGAATCACATCTGAGTTTTCCTATATATGTAGATATTTAATTAGAAACAATTAGTCATCAACTCATGTATGCATATACACTAAACACTGACATAAACTTACCATCTTTCATCATGTTTTGTCTTCAAGATGTAAGTACTGTTCCTGCTCATTTCAAGTGATAAAACAGTTAATAGGAAATCACATTGTTTCTTTACTCACATGAGGCCCTCATTTGGTGCCTGTGACTTTACACTGGTCCAGTTGGTATTTTGCTATCAAGTAAGTGATAAACTCAAACCGGAGAATCCGATTTTTTATTCGCTTATCCAAATCCTACGTAAGGAAAATACCTGTGAAGCACTTGTCAATGCTTTAGTATTTGTTTACAGACTCCATACAACAGTACACAAATATGCATTTATATATGACCAGGGGAAACATATTGAGTATTTATTCACTAAGTTCTACTTTAGAGTTTTGCCGGGAAGAGTTTCACATATACAAGTTCCATTAGTGACAAGTTCTTACTCACTATTAGAAATTGTTTAGAATATTTAGTCTCCACATGAGGTACATGGATGGCCCAGTTATCAGGTAGCACCACAAACTGATACCTACACACCAATAACAATAGACAATGCACTATTATAAACCTCAAGTGTTTGATAAGGTTTGGATTACATAATGTCAAGATGGAACAAGTATGAGAGTAACAAAAATTACATCATACACCTGATGATACTTGTATCACTTTCCATCCCAGTAAGAATACCAATACAGTGAAATCTGACTCACTTTCACCTTATTATTAAGACCACCTCATTATAGTGGCCATACCAAGGATAGGTCCCAAATGATGCTTGGGTCTGTTTCATAACCTCATTGATAGCATGAGGCCCAATCCCATGTGTGGCCCCATTAATAAGGTTTCACTTCACAATGAATTCATGGCTTCACAGACTATAACAATGTTATCAACATACTCAGCAGCCCATAACTCCATCACATGTGTCACCTTTTTCATCCCATAACCTTCAAACCATTTACAGAACTGAGGCAGGTCAATGTCCTTCCTGTATCACTGACTATACTAACTATTACTGTAATGTGTACACTAACCTCAACACAAGATAAGGCTCATATTTGTCCTACAAACAACACAGGAACAATAATACAGTAGGATGGACATCATCACAATTTTTTTTGGAATGTCATTATTATTAAAGCAATGGCTATGTTACACCAACTGTTTCACACATAAACAAGTTTGAAATTTGAGTACAGATCATAGGGATTGCCTACACCTACAGCTACACTAGTACAGGGGCAGATCCAGGGGGGGGGGGGGGGGGTTTAAAGGGTTTCATGGAACCCCCCTTTTGAAAGAGCCTCTCTTACTCGAGATACTCTAATAGAGCAGTCAAATCGAGATACTCTAATTAGAGATTTCCAACTAAATTAAATAATTAAAATTCCATGCATTCATTGGTATGACAAATATTGTGCTATTTTTCAGGGTCATTTTAGTGCAAATCCCACCTCAATTGGTGGTTCCTATCAAAAGATATAAGCAAAAGAAGTTGACAGTGTGATGATTTTTGTGTACAGTATTTTCAATGCTTTTTACATGCATCGCATGGCACCAAACACAATATTCAAAGTATCATAAATCTAGACAGGAAACCAATAATGACATGAAATTTTCACCACATAACTATTTTATGGAGAACAGCATATGAGCTAGGTAAAAACCTCTCAAGAGTGACCACTTCTTTGTAGACTGACCACTCAGAATATTACATGAATAAAGCAAGTGATTCACAAATAAAACTGTGTATTATGTAATACTAAGTATACACAGGTACCTAATGCATTTTCAAGGATAACTAACTAGAAAAATCAGTAGTATTATGTAACATGGTAAGTAATGGAATCACAAGTCACAATTAACAAATACTTCAGAAACATGACGATCAGATAACAAAATGTAAGACCAATATTATTATTATTAAAATAGGTTTGTTTGGACACTGTTCAGTTTTATTTGTCACATTGTAAGCACTAAGGATAATAATTATTATATGACACAATGACATCACTATACTACAAAGAGAAATTATAAATAGTTTCTGACCAAAATTATAATCACTGAAGCTGCTATAAAATGAATCAAAACAGCAGTAAATACACTAGAATATAACATCAGGTAAGTGTGAAGCCATGTAAGGTTGGTATCACATGCCAGTTTCCACTTTTGAAAAGATTATGCTCAACCTTGAACCTTATATTGTAATTCCGCGCAAAACAACACAGTGATCACCTTCAAACTATACTTGCATCGATGCAGAGGGATGCCTTGAAGCCCAGGGTGATTGTAATACTGAATTCTGAGCAGTGTTAGATGGCAATTTACCTTTAAAAGGGTCATATTTTCGTCATAATCCAACGCCAATCGTCCTCCAATCAAAAAACACACAGCGAAATTGAAATCAGCATATACGGTTTGCCCAGGAACACTTTCTTCGTCCTCATTTGCCACAGATTCACACGGAAACATTTGGAAACTTTGGCTATCACCGGTGCCGTATTCTTCCAATTAGAATAACGTACGCAATTATTTGTATGGGATTTCTATGGGGATTTTTATTTCTCAAACTTTGATTTGACATATTTCAATAAATACTGCATGGATTTTAATCCAGTAAAGTGCATTACAAAGTACGAAGCACTGACTACCATTAACTGGAACGGCAGCTAGTGAAACATTTATTGAAGGTGTGTAATTTAAGTAGCAAAAATATGTGTGAAAAATTAGTTGGTTGGAAACCGCTACTCTAATAGAGCACTCAAATCGAGATACTCTAATAGAGCAGTCACAGTAGTCTTTTGAGGAGCAGTGTAGCAAGTTATGTATCTAGTTATAAATAAGGAAATGTAGTTGGTGAGGGCATCTATGGTGAGGGGCAGCCATTGTCAGCAGGTGATGACCTTTTTTTTTTTTTTTTGGTCTTCAACTTACAGCTAGGCTGAAGTTGCAATTCCAAAGTGGAATCCCCTTTTTAAAAGTCTGTATCTGCCCTTGTAGTACTATAGTCTTGCAATGTACAAAGTCATGACTGAAGTAGGGATTAAATGTCCACT
The DNA here is from genome assembly GCF_963678975.1 of Dysidea avara. Lineage (NCBI taxonomy): Eukaryota > Metazoa > Porifera > Demospongiae > Dictyoceratida > Dysideidae > Dysidea > Dysidea avara. The sequence goes on along the minus strand of NC_089282.1, from coordinate 18,000,977 downwards.
AGTCAGTTTAATACTTTTTCTTGAAATTCCATAAAAAATTGTTGGAAGTGTTCTGGAGGCACATTGTAATTTGGATATACAGTGGAACCTGTGTTACGGTCACCTGGATTAAGCGGTCACCTCTGCATAACGGCCATGGACACAAGGTCCCAAATATTTTCCCATACAAATGTATGCATTGCTGTCTGCATTAAGCGGTCACCTGTCTAACGCGTATAACGGCCAACCAAGAATTTGCCTATGAATCACTGTATACATAACTTTCTCCTTCATATAGCGGTCGCTACCTTTTATGGTGGCTTGTTAAGCCAACTGTCTGGCACCACGGCACCGTTTTAATTAATGCACAATTCTCACGCTTCCTGCCTTTCAATGAATACTATATAATCTATCAGGCTTCATTGCTTAAACGTATTCAATAGCTATAACCGACATTCATAACAAGCTCACCTTGTCCTTTCTGTACTAAAATATTACTGCATTGCGGTCATATCAAAACATGCTAATGGAATTTGTAAAGTCAAAATGGCAAAAATGGTAAAATCAAATTTACAGCCAGTAATCATTTTTATCAGCAATACTGTACATTACCAGTGTCCTTCGTTTGTTTTCTGCCCTTAGATCATGAAATGGACTGATCAAACACTGATTTTATCAAAGGTCTCAGGATGGATGGATCACTTTTTCAGTTTCTCCCATACAAACTCCATACATTTTACATCATTTTGTATATTCAATAATTGCAAGCACTAGACACAATCAAATACCATAAAACTTGATATCATTTAACTCCTTATGAATTGCTCTATCCGATTCCGGCCGAACAAAATTCGTAATCACTATGGTGACAGCGTGATACCGCTATTTAATTAGAATGCAAAATTCGTGATTTGCTCTCCAATGGATTTTGTATTGTATAAGTTGCTACATACCATCGTTTGTTGTAAATTTGCAAGCTGTAAACACTTTAGCTTTGAATAAATTTTGTTACCATTGGATAGAGGAGTGTTATGTGTGTGCAATGGCGGCTGAACAATTTTGATACCGCCTTCAGAACCAGAGTTACGATGAATAATGTAACTTAAAACTAACTTACCTCCATAGGCTGCTGTACATTGATTTTACGCGTAATAATATTTTACGGAAAATTGTAATGTATGGGTTAATTTGACATGAGTTTTGATATGTTGGCGCGAGCCTCTTAATAATAATCACTCATTTATAACGGCCATAGCCACTAAAATGTTGCTGACCACCTTATACAGGTTTTCTCTATAACAGCCACCTGTATATAAAGGCCAGATATATCTGGTCCCAAGGTGACCATTATAGACAGGTTCCATGCACTGTACCTAACTAATATAGCACACTTTTGTAAAGGAAAAGTAAGACCAGGTGATATTTTTGGGCTGGCAAGTTCCAGTATTGAAAGAACTTGTATCATTACACAGTATACAGCAGTAAACTAAATCTTCAATGGCTGACAGATAATTTTACTATAATGTTTATTGAGATACTTCAATATACACAATTTCTTACCCGATAGTCCGTAACCAAATAAGGAGTGCTGGTAAGATACCAGTGTGAATAGTTAGTGGAGTAGTGTGCCAAAGGAGAGGCCAACGATCGTAACAACTGACGTTAAATATAACAACAGTTGAACCATTTATTAGTTACAGTGAATTTCTCATATCAGATACACCACTAGCTATTATTATATTAAAGCTTTACAATGACCAGCACTGAAGGTCTGCAAGCTACTTGTGCTGCAGCCTTTAGACTACCTAACCAAACCAAAAACTATGATACAGTAGAAGTGATGGAGAACATCACATCGCTACTTACAGCCTGGGGGAAAGTTTCGCATGTTTGTTAGCACTACCTAAAAAGAATTAGAGTTTAAAATGTAAACATGAGGAAAACTTTCCCTACTTCAACAACTTGCAGTGGTAAACACAAAACAAACACTTTAACCAATGTTGAACATTCAATAATATACAAATAGCCAAAGGATATGAAAAGGAAGAATATCAGCGTCTTCTTGTGTGACACGTGAGATGAGGTCTTGCTTAGTGAGAGATGGAGTGATACGCTGTAGACAACAAGCAAAAATATAATTTTATAAGCATAAAATGATACATGTAAACTGATCATGTAAACTGATCTTCACCCACATATATAAACTGATCATTTTAAAGGCACATACCTAAGCTACATGGTTGCTACAGCATGGACATGCTAGCTCATCTATAGCTACCAAAGTACAAATAGATAAGTTTATGGTGAAGTTGAGCACTCTAACCCCACTCATTTGCTTGTTAATGATCTCATACACAGACTTAAATAAAAGACAGCTTAGTAACAGATTGCCTACTTGTTGCAGGAACAAAATATCAAGACGTAGTCATAAGCATGTAAAATAGTAGCAGTATAAATATTAACCTGTTCTGGGCTCCACTTTTCTGCTACTAATTCAAACACTGGCACCACGTAGGCCACATGATCCAATGACAGTGAAGAGATCTGGGATTGTGCCAGTTGGAAAGATTTCTCAAAATGTGGTGACACCATGAAGTCACCATCCATCAGTAACATGTAGTCTGTGTAGACACGCTTCATTGCAAGGTTGCGGAGTGCATTAATTGGATAAGAGTCAGTGTTCTACAAAGGATATGTCAACAGTTATAGTTATGATTCTAATATACAAACTCACTGAGTGGGCATATACAACAGTCAGATGAGTGTGAGGATTTAGTGTAAACTGGTTGAGTTTCTTCTTGATGTATTTCCTGTACAGTTACAAATGTATGAATTATTATAAGTGTGCACATGTTGTGTGTGCATGTGCATGAGAAGTCTGAGAGTGTGTTTAGCTACATGATGTCATTTACCTTTTCCACACATGATCATTGTCAGTGGATGACTTGACAGGGAAATACAATACAATGGACATTGGACCTACAAATAAAATTCAACAGTAACAACATTGCAACAGAAAAGTGAGAAAACTTAAAACATGGTGTTTGTCAGAGAGGATGCTAAATTTCTTGCATTAGGAATTCATTCTGTATAAGAAAAGAGAGATTGGTTAAGTTCAAAAGGACTATATCTGTGTTTAACTCTAGTGCAGAAGGTCCACACTGGAAAGAGAATAAAGTTTACACTGTTGCTACAATAGTCACGGCAGTAGAGTATGATAATGGGACCAGTATAAATGAGACAAGTATTGGGTTGATGAAGGTGAGACCTAGAAGCTTGTTTATGAGATAGTCAAAGAGAAAAGGCCAACATTGACATAGCAAACTTTGATCTCGTGAAATTCTTACTTGTTGCAAAGAGTTCTTGGATAAAATATTCCACCTTTTGCACGTGCTGATTAGTTGGCACAGTTTAATCTCTTGTGTTTCTCATTAACGAACTGCTTTGCTGCCTGTGTAAGTTGTAATAAGGTGTTCATTTTATGAACACTGTTAATTCAGAGGCATACGTAGCTACAATGTAGGCAGGTGAGGTAGTTGCCTCACCAAATTTACTGGTGATTGAACTGAGAACTACATATGCATTGAAAGCTTGCATTAAGAAAGTTTTTATGCTGTTTAGTTTAGTTTACTGTATACATCAGTAAGAGTCCATCCGAGAGACAGCTCCAGGTGGGTTACAAAACCTGGTCAAGCAAGACAATATACCCACTAGACCATTTCATGCGCCAGTAAAGTCAAAAAGCAGAGAAGGAAGATAAATAGCAGTGGACTACTGTTTCAAAGGG